>NC_069079.1:46985530-47288560 GCF_025698485.1 Gossypium arboreum
AAAGTCAGAACAGGGGAACCCGAATTTATTCTGACCTTGTCTCACAAAATTCATTATATCTCAAAATTTACAAATCCATTGCTTACAATATTTCTTCTATGAGAAACTAGACTCAATAAGATTTAATTACATATTTTTTTCATCTTCTAATTAGATTCCTACAATTTTTGGTGATTTTTCAAAGTTAGTCTACTGGTGCTGTCCAAACTGTTTTAGTGCAAGCTGTTTATTACCATTTTTCCCCTAAGCTTTTAATAAATGATAATTTAGTCCCTACTCAATTAGCCTCTCAATTGAGCTGATTTTTCTCAATTAACATTTTATTCTATCACCTTAAACTAGTTTACAACCTTTAGGAATCAGAATTTCAGCAATAGACTTTAATTCCAAACATTTTCACAATTAGGTCCCAAAAATCAATTTCCATTGAAATTGCCTAATAAAATCATCTCATAAACAAATTAAATCTTTAATTTCATTCTATTTCATCATAAACTTACAGAACTCAACCATGGTGACTTTAAATTTCATCCATGAAATCAAAAACTAATGAATTTAATAGTAGGATCTAGTTGTAAAAGTCTTAGAAACACAAAAATTACAAGAAAAAGGCAAGGATTAACTCACTTGGTGCAAAACTTATGAAATACCAGCTTAGAGAACCCTCCTATGGCGTTTTTAGCTGCTGGAATTGAAGAGAAATGAAGAGAAATCTAGATATTTCCTATTTAGTCCTGGTTTTATTTAGTTAATTTTGCAATATTCCAATTTTACCCTTAATTTATCAATTTTTCTGCTGATTGCATACCCTTGCCGGCCAGCCCAAATAACTTTTGGGTCTAATTGCCTTTTAAATCCTTTCTCATTAGACTAATAAGCTATTTAATCACTCTAGCAACTTTTACACCTATTACAATTCAAATCCTTTTCATTTAATTGACTACCCAAACATTAAAATTTCCTAACGAAATTTTAATACCACATTAATAACATTTCATAAATATTTATAAAATTATTTTGACTCGGTTTTACGAGATAGAGGTCCCGATACCTTATTTTACCCAATTTCTTCAATAATTTCTTTTTCTAACTAATCACTAAATCGATAAAATTTTCCTATCAATATTTTCATACGATTTTCCTATCATATCAATTTTCAAGCAAAAATATTAAAATAAATTTTTCTTTAAATCGGATCTATGGTTACGAAACCATTGTTCCGATAACCTTGAATTTAGGCCATTACATGCATTACATTGCATCATGTGCATTAAACTTCACAAAAAGAACCTTAATGAATTGGAAATTGTATTATAGTTACCCTGGAACATCAATATTACACACGGAAAAAGTCCAAAGTTATGGATCAAAGGTTGGAAAAATTAGAGCAAATGCAGAAAGAAATGCAGGAACAGATGCAAGCGCAAATGCAAGAGAAATTAGCTAAGATCCAGCAAGATATGAAAGATCAGATGTTGGAATCTCAGAGGAGTATGATGAGCGAATTGACTCAGCTACTAGTTGGAAAGCCAGAAAAGGGGAAGAGTCCCATGGTCAATGCTGAGGATGATAGCAGGATTCTTGCTTACCCTCTGGGTTTCACCTCAAAAAATACTCCAGTACCTCCGTAAAAGGTATCTGTCAGTATCAACCAATATCAGACAGGCACTTCGGCACCGATAAATATCCCGACGGGCTCGTGTTCTAACCCCGAAGACCATCGGGCAAATCCTACAGTCTCTGACTTCAATGAGGTCGCGGAAATAAGAAAGACAGGAGCAGAGTTTCCAAAGCGACTAGAAGACCGATATAAATGGTTGGAGGAAAAATTTAAGGCGTTGGAAAGCACTGATTATCATTACGGAATGGATGCCAAGGAGTTGAGCCTGGTCCCAGATCTAGTACTCCCTCCAAAGTTTAAAATGCCAAAATTTGAAAAATACAACGGAACCAGTTGCCCTGAAGGACATATCACGATGTTTTATCGGAGAATGACTGATCATGTCAATAATGATCAGTTATTAATCCACTATTTCCAAGACAATTTGACTAGGGCTGTAGCCAAATGGTACAATCAGTTGAATCGTAGCCAAGTTAAATCGTGGAAAGACTTAGCACAGGCCTTTATGAAACAATATGGCCATGTGACTGACATAGCGCCTGGTAGGATCACATTACAAAACATGGAAAAGAAGTCAAATAAAAGTTTCAGGCAATATGCTCAGAGATGGAGGAAGATTGCTACACAAGTCCAACCCCCACAGTTGGAAAAGGAAACAACCATGCTTTTCATTAATACTTTGAAGGCACCTTTTATTAATCACATGTTGGGAAGCGCAACTAAGAGTTTTACGAATATAGTTATGTCTGGTGAAATGATTGAGAATGCAATAAGGTACGAAAAGATAGAGGCATGGGAAAGCACCAGGAGGTCGGCCCTTAAAAAAAGAAAATAAAGTCAGCAATGAGAACATGAGTTATGCGAAACCAATCATGGTAAATCAACTGAAAGTGGTAGCCACGGGTCAGCAAGCTTCGCCAAGACAGGAGCACAATACAAAGCAAAACACGAAGAAGCCCCAGTTTACTCCCATTCCAGTAACGTATCGGGAGCTGTACAAAAATTTGTTTGATGTACACGTCGTATCTCCTTTCTACTTAAAGCCACCGCAACCCCCTAAGTGGTATGATGTAAGTGCTCAATGTGAATATCATGCTGGAATAGCGGGACATTCAATAGAGAACTGCACCTCTTTTAAGAGGGTAGTCGAAAGGCTCATCAACATGGGTATTGTGAAATTCGATGATGCATTTGGTGTAGGAAATCCGTTGCCCAATCAAACTGATAAAGGGGTAAATGCCATAGTCAAGAATATGGTGAGGAGAATTAAGTTGGATGTGGCAGAAGTGAGAACCTCGATGAGGGAGGTTTTGAAAAAGATGGTGGAGAAAAGTCTAGTCATGCAAGACTTTGGGAGAAAATCCCGAGAAGCAGGGAACTATTGTGGGTTCCATGGAGAGGAGGACCATGAGATAGGAACATGTAAGGAATTTAGGGCCCTGGTACAGGCTTTAATGGACAACAAAGAACTGGAGTTCTTTGAGTTTACTGAGAAATACGATGTATGCTCCTCGGAAGAGGGGTTGATAGAGAAGGTTTCTGAGGTCAATCACTCAATGGTGATCATTTCACGATCGAAAATTAATAAAGTTAGAGTAAAAATTACACCGAGAGTTGTAATCCAGAGACCCACGACTTTTCCGTATAAGGATAAAAAAGGAATGCCTTGGAATTATAACTGTAATGTGACATATCCAAGGGAGGAGAGTTCGGTCAGCATACCAAGTACAAAGGTCGAGCTTGGAAAAGGGAAGTCTGTAATGATTGAACAAGGGAAAGAGAGGACAAAACCACTGGTTAATGAACCAGTAACTGAAGATGAAGCTAAAGAATTTTTGAAGTTCTTAAAACACAGTGAGTATAGTGTTGTGGAACAGTTGCACAAGCAGCCAACACACACATCGGTCCTAGCTCTGCTCCAAAACTCGGAGGATTATCGAAATGCGTTGATGAAGGTGTTGAACGAGACCTGTATTGCTGAAGATATTTCAGTGAACAAGCTAGACCGCCTTGTCAGTAACATAAGCACCGATAACTTCATCTCCTTCAGTGACAATGAAATACCACCAGGGGGCATGGGATCCACCAAGGCTTTGCACATTACCACTTGCTGCAAAGGGTATACACTGTTGGGGGTATTAATTGATAATGGGTCAGCGCTGAATGTTTTGTCCTTGTCCACATTAAATAGGTTACCAATAGACAGCTCTCATATGAAGACATGCCAGAACATAGTGAGGGCATTTGATGGCACTGAGAGGAAAGTGATGGGAAGGATTGAGATACCTCTGCTGATCGGACCAAACACATACGAGGTAGATTTCCTTGTGATGGATATTAAGCTTTCTTATAATTGCTTGTTGGGGAGGCCTTGGATTCATTTGGCGGGGGCAGTACAGTCATTGTTGCACCAAAAGCTAAAGTTGGTGACAGAAGGCCGGTTGATAACGATAAATGCGGAGGAGGATATTATTGCATCCGCCACCAGCAGTGCACCGTATATAGAAAATGATGATAAAACAATTGAGTATTCTTTTCGGTCATTGGAATTTGTCAATGCTACTTTCATCAGCGAAGGAGGGAAGATCCCTAGGGCAAAAATCTGAAGCTACGAGGATGAGCTTGCAATTAATAGTGGGAAAGGGAGTATTGCCTGGAAGAGGACTTGGGAAATATTTACATGGATGGGTTGAAGTGCCAATTTTGGCTGACAAGCAGGATTGCTTTGGCTTAGGGTATAGGCCAGATGCAAAGCAGAAAAGAAAGGAGATGGAAAGGAGACAGGAGAGACAAAGAGCACGATTGAGTTGGGCAGAGGTCAAATGGGAATCAATGGCTTTTCCCCATATATCCTATACATTTGTGTCAGATGGAATTATTTATCCTGAATTGAAGATGACAAGAAAAGGAGCAGCTGAAGACACAATGGAAAATTTGAATATCAATGTCATATCTGAAGAGAAAGTGATGAAACGTGACTTAGCAAGCATTCGCCCTTGTGAGCCTGGAAGTGTTCTGAACAACTGGACTACAGAGGAAATTCCTGTAGTTTTTAGTGCTAATACAGAGTAATGTTCAAAACACACTTGTTGTTTTAAAGCCTAGAAGCAATAAGAATCTTTTGTGAAATAGGCTCATGTTCAAATCGTTTATTTCAATATAAATACACTTTCATGTCTTATTCTAAGCAAATATTCTTTTATCTTGAGCAAATTTTCTTTTCTTGCATTTCATTTATAATCATACCATACAAATAAAGCTATACTTAGGTTCATTTGTTTGTTGGATTTTTTTTCGTGCCTACAATAGGTCTCTAGATATCAATGGCATGAGTGACGCTGTTACAAACCCAGAGTTTCTTTTTGAGTGAGATGTGTGTCTGGAGGGATCTCAGGATTTTGAAGATGATGAAGATAGTAGCTTATCTTCAGATTTGTTAAGGATGGTAGAACAGGAAGAGAAACAGATTTTACCCCATAAAGAGACAATCGAGAGTGTGACCTTGGAGGAGGGGAAAGAGGTGAACATTGGAACTTGTATAACTAAGGAAACAAGACGGGACCTCATTGATTTACTGCAAGAGTTCAAAGATATTTTCGCATGGCCATATCAAGACATGCCTGGGCTAAACGCTGATATTACGTTGCATCGCTTCCCCATAATAGAAGAGTGCAAGCCTGTTCAACAGAAGCTTCGAAGGATGAGACCCGATGTTGTAGTAAAAATAAGAGAAGATGTCAGGAAGCAATTTGATGCTAGGTTCTTGCAAGTTGTTAATTATTCAGAATGGGTAGCTAACGTCATCCCTGTCCCTAAGAAAGATGGAAAAGTGCGGATGTGCGTAGATTACAGAGACTTGAACAAGGCAAGCGCTAAGGATAACTTCCCATTGCCTCACATTGATACTTTGGTGGATAACACGGCAGGTTATTCATTGTTTTCTTTCATGGATGGTTTCTCTAGGTATAATTAGATAAAGATACATCCTGAAGACAGAGAAAAAATCACATTCATAACCTTATGGGGGACTTTTTGTTATAAAATGATGCCATTTGGGTTGAAGAATGTGGGAGCAATGTATCAAAAAGCCATGGTAACCTTGTTTCACTACATGATGCACAAGGAAATTGAGGTTTACGTCGATAATATGATTGTAAAATCCCGAACAGAAAAAGAGCACATACAGGTTTTGAGGAAATTGTTTTTGAGGCTAAGAAGGTTTCAGCTAAAGCTCAATCCAACAAAGTGCATTTTTGGAGCTAGGTCTGGGAAACTGCTCGGTTTCATAGTCAGTGAGAAGAGAATTGAGGTTAATCTTGACAGAGTTAAGGCTATACAAAAATTACCTCCGCCGCGCACTCAGAAGGAAGTTTGAAGTTTACTGGGAAGACTAAATTATATCGCCCGATTCATTTCACAGCTGACTGAGATATGTGACCCCATATTTCACCTTCTCAAGAAGCACAACCCATGCGTGTGGGATGATGAGTGCCAGAAAACCTTTGACAGGGTTAAACAGTAGTTGTCTAATCTCCTGGTGCTAATGCCACCTAGCCCCGATAAGCCATTAATATTGTATTTGACAGTATTTGACAATTCAATGGGATGTGTGCTCGGTCAACATGATGAGACGAGAAAGAAAGAAAAGACGATATACTACCTCAGTAAGAAATTCACTGAGTGTGAAATGAGATACTCGTCAAGTGAGAAATTATGTTGTGCTTTGGTTTGGACCACTCAGAGATTGAGGTAGTACATGTTATACCACACGACTTGGTTAATCTCAAAACTGAACCCTTTAAAGTACATGATGGAGTCGACTGCTCTAAGTGGAAGAATGGCCCGGTGGCAAATCCTGCTTTCTGAATTCAACATAGTATATGTGAACCAGAAGGCTGTGAAAGGGAATGCAATAACAGATTTTTTAGCCAGCAGAATTTTAGATGGTTATGAGCCTTTGAACTTTGATTTCTCTAATGAAGATCTAGTGTATGTGGCAACTACTGAAGAGGACACTTCAGAAGATCATCCGTGGAAACTGAATTTTGACGGAGCATCAAACGCTATTGGTAATGGAATTGGGGCAGTCCTGATATCCCCAAATGGAGATCATTATCCATTCACTTGTAAATTGGATTTTGATTGCACGACCAATATGGTAGAGTACGAAGCATGTATCATGGGAATCTGTGCAGCCATCGAGCATAAAATTAAAGTATTAGAGGTGTATGGGGATTCTGCACTGGTGATCTATCAGCTTAGAGGTGAATGGAGACCCAAAGTTGATCAACTATCGTGAGTTAGTTTGGAATTTAATTAAGGTGTTTGATGATATCACTTTCTATTATCTCCCGTGAAACGAAAACCAGATGGCAGATGCTCTGGTTACGTTAGCTTCTATGATCAGAGTAAATGGACGAGAGAATATGAAGCCGATCCAGATGAGTATTTATGAGGCTCCAGCTCATTGTTGCAGTATAGACGACGAAGAGGAGAGAGATGATTATCCTTGGTATCATGATATTTTACGATATGTGAAGAGTCGTGAATACCCTGATCAGGCATCTAAAAATGATAAGAGGACGTTGAGAAGGCTAGCCAGTGACTATGTCTTAGACGGAGAGATTTTCTATAAAAGAAGGAAAGATCAAATGCTGTTAAGATGTGTTGATGCTGTTGAAGCTAAGAAAATCCTAGAAGTCCATGAAAGTGTCCGCGGGACGCATGCCAATGAGTTCACAATAGCCAGGCAAATCATGAGATTCAGGTACTACTGGTCCACAATGGAAGGAGATTGCATCAACTATGCCAAGAAATGCCATAAGTGACAAATTTATGGTGACAAGATCCACGTGCCTCCTTCACCCCTTTATGTCATGACTTCTCCGTGGCCTTTCTCAATGTGGGGCATGGATGTCATTAGGCCGATTTCATCGAAGGCTTCTAATGGGCATCGATTCATCTTTGTGGTCATCGATTACTTCATCAAGTGGGTAGAGGCTGCTTCATTTGCCAATGTTACAAAGTCGGCAGTCAGCAAGTTCTTGAAGAATGAGATTATATGTCGATATAGCATGCCAGAAAGGATCATATTTGACAATGCATTGAATTTGAATAACAGTGTGATAGTGGAGGTCTACAGACAATTCAAAATTAAGCACTACAACTCGTCACCATATCGCCCAAAAATGAATGGTGCGGTTGAGGCAGCCAATAAGAATATCAAAAAGATCGTGGGGAAAATGACGAAGACTTACAAGGATTGGCATGAAAAGTTACCATTTGCTCTTCATGCCTATCGAACATTTGTCAAAACTTCTACTGGGGCAACACATTACTCATTAGTTTATGGGATGGAGGCAGTTTTGCCCATTGAAGTCGAAATTTCTTCTCTCCGGGTTTTATTAGAGTTGAAGCTAGATGAAGCAAATGGATTCAGTCCCAGTATGATCAGCTGAACTTGATTGAAGAAAAAAAACTGAAGGCTATCTGTCATGGTCAAATGTACCAGAGACGAATGATGCGAGCTTACAACAAAAAGGTTCGCCCCAGAGTATTCCATAAGGGGGACTTGGTATTGAAACAAATTCTCCTTTTGCAAAAAGATTTCAGAGGGACATGGATGCCAAACTGGGAAGGACCTTACGTGGTAAAGAAGGCTTTTTCTGGAGGAGCACTGATACTAACTGAGATGGATGGTAGGAGCCTGTCTAACCCAGTAAATTCGGATTCAGTCAAGAAGTACTTCACTTAAGAGGTGAAAACCTGCAAATGGCGCCTAAAAAAAAGGAGAGGCCGAGGTGAAAACCCGCAAAGGGCGCCTTGAGACTAAAGGGGTTTTGAATTGAAAACCCAAAAAGGGCAATTCAAATTTTGACCAAGGATGGGGCATGTGGTAGTATTGCTATGCTGAAATTAATGAAGAGGAAGTATGCATGTCTTAGGGCATCGACAGAATATGTTAGACCTCCTAGGCACATGATAAGCTCAAAATGGTCCTTGTGGTGTTCATACGGAGGAGCATAGGCTGCGATATCTGGGGCGTTCATTTTTGTTCCCCTTTACCTATTTTTGTACTCTGGCAATATTTGATTCCCTTGATTAATCTGTTTTCTTGAATCTTGTTCCTAATAAACTTCAGTTTTGTCCATTTTTATCTTTGTGTTCACATACTTGTATTGAAATAACGATTAATGGACTAATAATACTTTTACAAAAGAGGTTTTTGTATATTACTCTGGAAGTTTCTAAATGGAACAAGAATTTGAAACAGGACTTTTGGTTAGAACTTACCCAACTTAGAGGTGGGATATTTGTGTTCAAATTGGGATTATCTCTTCAGATTTTCAGTCAAAGATATTGATTGAATAAGAAAACAGGATATCGTGTCAACCAAAGCATTAAGAGGGGTCATGATATTCCTCATTAATGTAATGTCGGGCGTACACATCTAGTCATGAGGCTTGGGGAGTGGTGTAATAGACCGAATTGGTGGAAGAGGGGGTTTTAAAGATAGTACAAAGCTTAAGTTCTAGAAGTACAGCGAAACAGACCCTGAAGTTGCAATGGGGCAAACCAATTGAGCAAAATAAGTCGTTTCTATGGGTTTTCATTGGAAATACTAGTCGAATAGGAAGACAGCATAATACGACAGTGATAAAGCTCTGATGAATAACGAGTAATGACACTTAAAGCTTTTTTTAAAAAAAAAAGAAATCATTTTCATTTCTATATTTATATCATTCATAACACATTTGGTTAGGAGCATCTAATTCATTTCGGTCATAGCATTCTAATCATTTGGCATAAACATAGACATATTGAAACCGAGTCTACAGGGCATGTTCCCCAGGGGACAGTGTAGTGACATCGGCGAAAATTACAGATCTTATCTCTATGTATCGACTATGGAGTAGATCGAAAATGACGAGTCTTATCTCCATGTATCGGCTATGGAGCAGATTTTAGACACCAACCTTATCTCTCTAAGGTAGCAAGAGAGCAGGTTGAAGGTACAAGTCTTATATTCTTGAAGTTGCAGGAAGTAGACTGAAAAATATAGATATTATCTCCATTTATCGGCTATGGAGCAGATCGAAAATGGCGAGTCTTATCTCCATGTATTGATTACGGAGCAGATTTTAGCCACCAGCCTTATCTCTCTAAAGTTGCAGAGAGCAAGTTAAAGATACAAGTCTTATCTTCCTGAAGTTGCAGGAATCAGACTGAAAATTACAGATCTTATCTCTATGTATCGGCTATGGAACAGATCGAAGATGGCGAATCTTATCTCCATATATCGACTATGGAGCAGATTTTAGCCACCAGCCTTATCTCTCTGAGGTAGCAAGAGAGCAGGTTGAAGATACAGGTCTTATCTTCCTGAGGTAGCAAAAGAGCAGGTTGAAGATACAAGTCTTATCTTCCTGAAGTTGCAGGAAGCAGACTGAAGATTACAGATCTTATCTCCATGTATCGGCTATGGAGCAGATTTTAGCCACCAGTCTTATCTCTCTGAAGTTGCAGTGGAGCAGGCTCAATATGCAAGTTGAAGTCACAAACATTATCTTCCTGAAGTTGCTGTAAGACTACTTGAAGAAGAAGAACGCTGAGGTGGTCGAGATGTGGCAAGACCGGGAAAAGTTGGTCTTTTTGTGGTCTTTGCTTCATTTTTGTTACACGACAATGTGCAAAGAGGGGTAGCTGTAGACCTAATTTTTAGCCTAGGCCCATACATATACAAAAAATAAAACAAAAAACAACAGTTCCAATTTTTTAGCTAGCCCAATTACATAAAACAACCCAAATAATTTTGGCCCATTTACATAAGCCCAATACTCATGCTCTAACCTAAGCAATCAGAAAACTGAAACCCTAAATCCCTAAAAGCTTCATTTGCACCGCAGCCTTCAGCCACGATCACCTCCGCCACGCACGCACGCCTTACTCCATGTTCGCACCCACGTCTTCATGACCTGCAAGTTAAGCAAAAATAGCCAAAAAACTGCTTGTATTCTGGCTATAAAAGCCTTCGTTTTTAAGTGTATGGGGTTTTTTTTTCCAGAGAAATAGAATAGAAATCGAGCACAGAAATTCACACGAGATACCGAATACAAGCAAAAACGGCGAGTGAATATTGGTTTTTATTTTGAAGGTGATTGCATATTTTTTTCCCTATTACTTTCAGCTCTTCATTTAGATTCTTTTGCATACTAAAGTATAAGGGAGAGAGAGACTTATCGCTCCGTTGGAGGACCGTTTGTTGTAGTTGGTTTCGGCGGTGGTTGGGGGCTGTTAGCCCTTCGGCTGTGGCAAGGAGAAACAAGAAAGTTTTAAACTCTAGGGTTTTTTGAAATCAGGGGTTGAAAATGTTTTAAAACAAAAATGGTTTAAGGCATAAAATTAAAACAGCACCGTTTGGTATTGGGCTTATGCATTTTGGTTAAAAGGGGGGAATTTGCGCATTGAGTCCTCTCCTTTTGTACTGATTTGTAATTAAAACTTGTTTGCATTTCCCTTGTTTTTTTAAATTGTCCCAGAAATTTTGTGCGTCTACTCATCTCGATCCACGCTAGAATGAATCGCTTTGGAGCATTTTCGGTTTTAACCCTCAAACATTTGGGCACGCTTTATTTTGGCCTTCAATTCTGTTTCAATAATTTGTATGGTTTATAAAATATCTCTTTGATTTTGGTTTTTTTTTTTCAATTTGGTTTTTAGCCATTCATTTTTAAAAAAAAATCATATTATTCTTACGTATTATTTTGGGGATTATTTCATTGACTGCGCATTGTTTTCATTTTATTTTTCATGTGCATATCCTTATGTTTTATTATATAATATACTCATCTTAAAATTTCCTCTTATGTACACTCTTTATTTTAATATTACATTGTTATTATTGTATATATATTATTTTTATATAAAGTTTTACCTCATGCATATTATCTATTTTGATTGAAGTATATATTATTTTATATATTACCTTTTATATATATATATATATATATACTATTTATTTTGTAATTTCATTTACGCATTATTATGCTATCTATGTTTGTTTTTTTATACACTTCAAATTTTATATAAATATTTACCTTATGACATTTTTTTAAAATTCATTTGTATATTACTATTTAGTACTTTACTTATTTATATTTTTCTTCTTATTTTAAATTTTTGTATCTATGGTCGGTTTTTAAATTTTTGTATCATTGCACAAGAATGTTTTAAATTTTACTTTCCACCCTATTATTCATTTTAGTTTGTTTTAAAACTTCATATTTTATTTGTATAGTTTGCTTAGAATTTCTTATAAATTGGCCCAATTCGTTAGCCTTCGGACATAAGTGATCGTATTTATATAGTATATGATATGTCACTATTGCATGCAGCTTGGTTCTTTGTATTTTCCTTTTTATTGTTCACGTAATATTATGGTTGTATATATTTATTTCATGCTCAATTCAATGCTTGAATGATTGCTATTTTCATCGAACTTTAAAATTTCAAATGTTTTTTTTTTGCCTAATATCAAGTTTTTTTTTTTTTACCTTTAAATAAACTAAGCAAGTATATCTTGAGCCGGTTTATAATTGTTTATTTAGAAACTCCTCAAAAAAAGGCAATGTTTTGTGTTTGGAAATTCGAGAAATCGTGCCCTAACGTGCTGGGTTTCATTTTTTCGTTTGGCCAAATAACGGAATACCCTTTTAAGATTTCATTGTGCGTTTTGGAAATCTTGAGGTGATCTTAGTTTTGGGGGCTTAAAATATCGTGTCCTAACCTATTGGATGCGGTATTTTATTCCTTTGGAATGTGTGAATCTTAAAATCCAACTCGAGTTGTTCACACTTTTTTCTAGGGGATCGTATTTTTAAGGTTTTTTTTTTTAAATTTTCGACATTTGGACATTAATTAGTCAATTGGTACCAATTTTGGGCGTTACGAGGGTGCTAACCCTTCTTCGTACGTAACCGACTCCCGAACCCTTTTTCTCAATTTTCGTAGACCCAAAATCATTATTTTAATAAATTAAAATGTTTTATTAAAATGATCGAGGTGACCCGATCACACCTCAAAAAAGGATCGATGGCAACTCCGTACCTCTTTTTTAAAGTCGACCCCCGTTTTTCCAAAATAAAAATGGTTTCGACAACCATCATCATCAAGCTTTAAGTGATGATGGTTTTCATCACCATTCACAGCAGAATAAAGGAAATATATGGTTGGGAGTTGAGAAAAAAAGAAAAGAATTACCAAAGAGAGAATGGTGGATACCATCTTCATCTTTAAGACCGTTTTATTTTAGTGGTGCTCTCTTTACCTGCTGTCATAATGCCTTCTTTCCATACCTGAAACTAAGCAAAACATAGGAATTTATAAGATCTACATGTTACAATTATTATAGCTGAAATTAAACCAAACATAGGATATGATAAAATCAGTCAACTTAAACTCGATTCTTCAACACATCATCAACCTTTAATTTGATCAAATTACATAATTCAGTTTTAATTATTAATAAGTTAACTCATCTTTTGATCCATAAGTCAATATGGGTATAACAAACATGTTTACAAAAAATGCATTTGATCAAATTTGTAAAGTTAAGGCTACATAAATTAGGATTGACTTGTGTTCAAGTCTATGATAAATTGATTTTCACAAAATGTATATAAAATATAAGAAAAATAACTTAAATTAATTATTACTTTATAAAAAGAGGAAATTTTATTTATTTTAATTAAATTGATACTCGATTAATTTGTGAAATTAATTTAATAAGATAGTATGCATAATATAGATATAGATATTAACAAACTAATATTTAATTAGCATTTTAAATAAAAATATTGTCTTTTTGAACTAAATTATTAAAAATTAGTTTTCAATTATTTAAAATGAAATCATAATAAATTGAGTCAATTTCTCTGTCCTTTCTATCTCATTCTTGATCAATCTTCTAACCCAAGTTTCCAATTTGTTTAGTTCTAAAAAAAAAATTTAGAGCTCATGGAAAATGGAAATAAGGTAATCCCACCCACTCGTTTTTTTTTTTAGGGAAGAGAATGATCTGCTATGCTCAAAATTGAAATTGATAGTTATTTTTTAACAAATTAAACACCTCAATTGTCGAGTGAATAATAGCAATATCTTCGAACGTGTTGAAAAAGTCTGCTAAAAAATAAGTTATAAAGATTTAAGAAATTGAGGTGAAAATATTATGGAAGGTTTGTATTTTACTCTCTATTTATTAAAAATAATAAATTTATTCATGTACATTAGCTCAAAAGTAATCTGATATTTTTTTAAAATTTCATTCATTTCCATTGTTAGAAATAGCTTATTGTATATCAACAAAGGTACAAATAATACGTTATATGTAACAGCTTAATTATTACAAGCAATTTTTCACTATAAAATAAATAAACTTTTAACAAAAAAATTAATTTACTTTATAATCTAATGTATAAAGATTAATTTGTCATTTTTTAAAAGTAATACGAGACCAGACATAGCTTTTGCTTTGGAGATGTTGAGCAAGAACTCAAGTAATCCAGGGAAAGAGCAGTGGAGTGCTCTGACCAGAGTTATGAGTTAGCTAAGAGGTAAAAAAAAAATGGATTACATGTAGCACTGAGGTTTTACAATCTAACTCCTACTACGAAAACTTATATAATACAAATTGATCAATTATTTAAGGTTCATTCTTAGACAATAGGAAATCTATTTTCCTAATAATTTACTTTAAAAATAAACCTAGAAATATGCCAATTAGATATTAATTTACTGAAATGTTGAAAATATGCAAAATAGGAGTCATGATTTAATCTTTTGATTAAAATAATATAACGATATTAGTATAAGTGATTTCATTTACTAGTAATTAAAGTCGAATGAAGTGATCTGATTCAATTAAAATTTTATTTATTTGAAAGCTGAAGCGAAATTCAATAATCTATAATGCAAATTACCCATAAACTCTAGGTGTTATGATTCCTGTAGCATTTTTAAAAAGGGTTAACAATGCATTAATAAATTAATTTATGTTTTGCATGTCCATATTTTTATGTTATTTTTTATTATGCAGTACTCTGTATATATATATATATATATATCATGTTTTTAATTTTACAATTATACTACGCCTAAAAGTACTAAATCTAGTAATATCAGATAAAAAAAGCCAAAATCCTGTAATGGTGAGTATTACCCAAAGATAGACTGGGGGGATCTACATTTCGTTCCAACACACTTGTGATCCAACTTACGCATCAACAATATTTCATTCATAAAAACAACTAAATGGCACGAATTGAAATAATAAACTAATCTTAGTTATATTATTTATGAAGCCCATAGCTTGGACAACGCATTTCCTAATTGGGCAACTCTCTTCATATTAGCAAATAATATTTGTGATGCTTAAAAGGAAACCCATAAATATTTTAGTTTTATTATACCTAACTTATGAAAATGAAGGGAAAAAAACATAGGAAGCTAATAAGAAATCCGTCATTACTATTCACAAATCCTTCAGAATAATATTTCAAATATTATTTATTTATGTTCAGACATATAAATCTTAACATATTAGTAAAATAATATACTGTCTGATATTTTTAAGTCGTATATCCTATCCATTTTTTTTATTACTTTCAATATATGCGACTATATTGCCGCATGGGAAAACCAAATATGATCATTCCTTATCCTAATCAACATCAGTACAAATAGGTACACAGGTTTATAAACAACAGCAAAACCACATATGACTGACCATTCATCACATTACAATTTACTTTCATACTTATGATAACCATGTCCAATGGGTATTTGATAACAGATCACACGAATACAACAATGGAGCACCCTTTTTTGACTGCCCAGAAAATTAAGACGCAAAGGAGACACAAATAACCACCGCACTATGTCCAAGGACCTAATTTATGGTGCAACTCAACTGTCAGAAAAATCAAAAACTGGTTCCATAGTTTTCTAGGTGCAAATAGCTACGATTTGAAATGAAAAGAGGACATAAGTTTATAGCACTGTATAATATATCAGCCACCTTATAAAAAATCTGGTTAGTCCAACCCTGGTGTGACTCAAATATAGGTATAAATACGAATTTGTTCAAAATTTTAAAAGTTTTTTCATGTAGTTTTAGGACCATATCTAAATACTCATGCCTGGTTATGCGTCAGGCATGGATGCCGACCATAGGTACTGAAAATAAAAATGAAAAATCTGAGTGACATGGGTATTAATACCGGCATAGCTTTGGGAATTTAATCAGCTAACTAGTCAAAAAGAAAATGGATATGAGGAAAAAAAAAAACTCATGTATACGTAATATACAGAATAGTACATGATTCCTTATAAACATGGAAAAAAAAAAAAAAAAAAAAACTTTTCAAGTAATTTCTAACTGCCTAAACTTTGACAGAAAACATCTTTTGTGAGAACTATTCCTAACTAATTAGAAAATTCCAAGCATTGCCTTGGCTCAAGAATCCATGTCAGATATTTACCTCAACATTTTGCAGTAGTTTGCTCTGCTTAGCACCTGCCAACAATGGTGGATATCCAAGTTGCAAAACCATAAATAGACATTTCAAGTTGAACAATTTGCCGAACCTGTAATAAATGTAATAGCAACATCATTCTCGATTGAATTTTCATTTTCCAAAAAGCAAATATAAATTGAATACCAATTGCATAACTGGCTTCTATTTTTTCCCTTTTCTTTCACTAGTAAAAAGAAGTTGACACGTGAGTTAAGCTTCAAACCGTTCTAAAATTCATAGACTACTAAACTAATTTTCAACTGCAGGCAATAAGTGGATAAATGCCAGCCAGCTTATCAACAGCCATATACATCCAGACCAAGTAGAAAATGATAAAAGAGCTTCGAAAAAGAATAAAAGAAAAAAAAAAAAAAGGTAATAATCCTTCGTTGATAATCAAGCATATGTAACGAAGGTACAAGGAGTAGATAGAGGCTTTAAACAGGAAAAGACTCCAGGGCAGTAGGCTTAGCTGGAGGGAGACACTTCTTAATGTAGAAAATATGGAACAAACCATAAGGAAATATGATGATCATACAAAGCAAAACCTTGGTTGCATTTCCCTAGTTCCAACACATAAGAGTGGTCCAGAGTGAATACTCAATAATTCCCCGATTTGGAAGTCCAAAAATTGTCTCAGTCTGACTACTGATTTAGTCATTTGCAATCCACTAAAACTAAATCCAAGTATATCCAGGGAACTATCTCCAATATGTACCAGAAATATATCATAGTGAAAGCATTACCCCAAGGCCTTCAAAAAAAACAAAGAATGCTCTCTTTTTGTCTTACATGGGCATGCTATTTAAATTACAAAGTGATTTCCTCATCACTCATTGCTACAAGGTGAACCACTTAATACAAAAATAGAGATGCCTCTTTTTGGGTGTACGGGAGGGCCGGGGAAACTAACATCCAAAGAAAGTGCAGGCAGAACCACTGAAAGAAGCTACATGAATAAAAAATGAATATCTACCATTAGCAGATATAATCAATTACTAAAAGATCTGTTCAGGTTTTTTTCCATAACATTATAAAAAAGAACAATAACAATGATTAATTAGACTTCAAAGATAGAATAAGAATTCAAGAACTAAAGATTAATTAAGTCTTTATGATAGTTTGGAATGCAACATAGAAGATTTTATTTATTTAATTCTCTTTAGTTTTCTACTTCAGCTAGTAGCATGACTGTTATCAGGGTTTGAACACTGAGTTCCCCTACCTAGCAATCAGAGACAAGATGTTATATAGGTTAAGGATTTATCAGTTTCTGGCTTAACTGAAAATACAGAAGTCGAGAATCTTATTTTAGGTCCCCTATTTTATCAGGTTTATTTTTAGCCTTATCAGACTCCCAGCAACTTATAATTACCACGAATTCACTCAGTTAAACCTCAAAAAATCTTCCTTGAGATCCTAATGAAAAGAACCTACTAAACATCAAGTTTATAGTTCCCATTACCCATTACTTGTTACCAGCACTATTCAAAGACCCAACCAGTTCGGCAACTCTTCGAGTATGTGGTCCAAACCTAATTCATTCATCATTTCTCTTTGGACGTATAGATTCCCCCAGCTCCCTACCCTTTCACCCATAGGCAACTGAACTTTTTATCTCTAAGCATTCCTCACTCACATACTGGATCAAGTTACCGTACAGTCGTACATTCCAACACTGAATGTTCCCAGGTTTGTAATTTTACAACTAATATGTCCAGAAAACATTATACACGAGACTTCTATGTTTACAACCTTAGATAACATTAAAAAATGCATAAGCAGAAATAGGAAAGATTCATCCACCTATTTTCGCCACCCCATCTTCAGAACTATTACACCATGGTTTCCACTTAAATCCCTGACATTATGCAGTGTTTTCCTATCTTCAAAAGGAGTACCACCCCCATTTCATGAAATTCTTCTTTAGCACCCAAGTCATTGAGCTCAGATTTCTATCAAATTAGACCAGTTTCCATGCATTAGCACAGTATTACTCTACCACTTCAGGAAATATCAAGTCCAAAAATGTAATAGATCTTCAATTCCGCGACAGTTCTAAACTAAAGCCTAATATTACCCTGTTCAAAAAGACTTGATGTAAATCTGATGCCTAGAACAATCGTAAAACCTCAAAGGGCATCAAGCTGCAAAAACCATGATACAATTGCAATGTAGGAAGGAAAGAAAAGAGGAAAGAAAGGGTAAAGTAATCATCTAACAGTTGGATTCATAACAACATATGCTATGTCTTAGCTCACGCATCAGATTAAAAGTATTTCCTTCCATTTCCTTCTCTTCCAATCGATGATAGGGGTCAAAAGACTATTTTGGTCTTGATGCCAAATCAAACATGGTACAGCAAAAAAAGATGATATAATAGAAGTATCCCAAAACCATATCACTTTACCAAAAAAAAAAAAAAATTGGGGAATTGGAACCTGAAGGTGCAGATAAACATAAAAAGAACTAAATTCTTTTACCATCACTAACAAAATAAAGTAGACAGTTCAGGAGGTGATGCCCTTATTCATCAGGGCTTAAGAGCACCACAAGTTACAAGAAGAATGCCTAACCATCCCAGAAAACGACTCTCCACAATTCTGCTTAAAGTTTTACATGCAGAGTTTTTTGAAGTATCTCCCATTCTCTCAAAGTCAATAAAGGTCTACAGGTAAATCTGGTAATGGATTCAGTTACTAAACAAGTTCGTCCATCTTTCAAAAGAAAATAAACTTCAATGATTGACAAGTCTAGCAGTGAACTACAATTGTATTCCACACAACAAATCAGCAATGTTGCAGCTATGTTTCACCAGAACATAAGTCACAAGATACTAAACATGCAGCTCAACTGAGTGTACAAAAAATGCTGATGTGAACATGGCTCCAAGATAAAGGGAAAGCCATCATCACAGCAGCCAACTAAATACAAAGCACTTAAGATTTTAGAATAAAAGAGGATCATAAAAACGTTGCGCATTTAGTTTATATTAGTTGACCAGAGTCCAAATTTTTAACAAGGAATAGTTTCTTTTTTACTTTATACTCAGTTAATTTGAGAAGCTAAGAAACAGATCTACTAACCAAGGGAGAAATATGTAGATGTTCCTGGGATACATTCGTCAGGGAAAAAAATATAATATGCACAATCCTGCCAAGAGTCTCCAGAAGTTATCAGCACTGCATTCATGTGGTGGTATTATTTTGCCCAAAAAGTGAACCACCTTCCATGTAACTTGTCTTGCAGCCAACTACCCAAAGACATCAATCAATGGAACAAATAAAGCAATAATTAATCAATAAGTGGAAAAGATGAGGAGATAGGTTCTTGAGTTTAGCATTTTCCTGCTATCCTGGAAGAATAAACTTCCCCATTCTTTTACAGCAGAAAGTGACAATGAAAGAAAATACTGTGAAATTTCTATTCTAGCAACAAAAGGAGCAGAAACTCTCAAACTTTAGGTAATACTAGATAGTAGTTTACCGGAAAAATGAACAAAAGTTCATTCACTTAATGACAGAGATGAAGTTTCTATCCTTAATAAATTGGGGGTGGCCGCGGGGGCCGGGGGGGGGGGGGGGATGAAATGTCCCAGTTGAGACTCATTAATAAATAAGTACGAAATGTATTTGAAGTACCTAATGATACTATTTCCCCAGTCTCAAGCTGGCCTCCAACAATTAATGGCAGACATGTCTGGTCGACATGGAAAAATACCATGACCTGAAAAATATAACAATGAAATCATTTTCTGGTTGAAAGCATGATTGGTTATTTACCTGGCAAAAGAAGAAAATTACAAGCAAAGCAAGACCGCAATTAAAAATTACAACACCTGAATTTGGAGCACCAGCAGGTAAATTATTGGCAGAAGTAAGGGGGAACCCAACATTTGAGGATGGTCTTTCAACAGGTGGTCTAAAGTAACCTGCTGAAGAATTAACAGCGTCATCGAAAGAAGGATAATATAGCTCAGATTTTCAACAAAGGAAAGATGACAGGGGTTTCCATCCACACTCTTTGACTTTTAAAACAAAGAGCATAACATAGCTCAATCGTTCAACAAAAGAACAATTAGAAGGGTTATCATCCAGACTCTTTAACTTTTAAAACAGATACATACTGGAAAAGACATTGAGAGTAAGAACTTAGCCATGACAACAGTTCAAAGCAAGAAAATAAGTAGATACTACCAGAGTATTCAGATATCATGTAAAGCATGCCTTTCATGTTTATATGGTTGACATGGTTCTATACTTTTGGGTTTCTCATTTAGTTCTGTAGAGCATCCGATAAGAACATGTAACACTTGTAATGAGTTTGATTGCCACCACCATAAAAGGGCATATATTTAATTTGCAGGTAACTATATTATTGATCAGATCAAAACAGAAGTTAGTGCCCCTAAATCCACCTTTATCCATGCAAGCAGGTATACAAATTTTAAGTAAAAATTAAAATGAGTGAACCCAAAAAATTGATTGAAGGACAGTACATCTA
Source organism: Gossypium arboreum (assembly GCF_025698485.1). Lineage (NCBI taxonomy): Eukaryota > Viridiplantae > Streptophyta > Magnoliopsida > Malvales > Malvaceae > Gossypium > Gossypium arboreum. The sequence continues at coordinate 47,006,228 of NC_069079.1, forward strand.
CCTTCCCGGACAAACAATGGACCACAAGGTGATGGATTTCTTCCTGATATCCACCCACCATGCTGATTATCAGTGTTATATTCTCCAGCAGGCATTCTCCACTGTTCATCAGCAACAAATGGCCTCCAGCCATCATATTGAGGATACGAATGCTGAGGATGTGGTGGCATGGCAGGCTTTGTGAATGAGAAATGGCTAGATGAGGTCTGTGGCAGACTTGGGGCTAAAGGTCTTTGCACAAAGGCTGCATTACCAGGTTGAAACTGTTGACTTGGTTGAGAGGATTGAGCATTCAAGTACATTTCATTATGTCCATAGTCCAATTGCCTTGAAGAAACATATCCAGAAGGCTCTCTAGAATTGCACACTCCTGGTACAAAGCAAGGTGATTGCTGTGGAAACAATTCACTTTTCACAGAAGCATCAATATGACCTCCATGAGCAGTATTTCCAGCCATTTGAACTATCTGATTACCCTGCATACAAATGCATAGGTTTAAAAAATAAAAATGTATTAACATACTGAGTAAAAAGCAAAGAAAATGTCCTGGAATCATACATTCGGTGTGCCCCGGAATTCATGAGGTACAGGTGGTTGATATGCCAACTGCGGAGAAGACTGTATTGCTGATTGGGGTGGTAGCATGGGCTGGGATAGCAGTGACGGTTGAGTTGGCACTGGTGGTTGAGGTATGAAGGGTGGAGGAGGGCATGAAGGTGGCGCAGGAGGAAGTTGAGTTGGTAGAGGCGGAGGAGGTGGAGGTGGCGATGGAGATGTTGGAGGTGGAGGTGGGGATGGAAAAGGTGGCAAAGGGGGTGGAGGTGGAGGAGAATCAGGGGGCAAAGGCGGTGAACCCTCTGGTAGAGGAGGGAATTCGTTGGAGCTATTTGAAGCTGGTTCCATAATCCCCTGCTGCTGGCAGTCCATTTGAAGAGCATCATTTGTGAATGGCTGGTCATTCTTCAGATGTCCAGAAACATCTTCCATTTCAAGCTCACCATCCACGTCTTCTAAGATGCGATGAGCCCTGTCACTTGGAGTAACCGCACATGTTTCTAACTCTCCTAAAGCAGGAGCTGCTTCTAGAGGTGATGCATCAGCAGCTTCTCTGCCAGGGCTGCTTGAAAGATTGTCTTCCTCTTCATCTTCAAATACATTAGAAGACAACAATCCAGGGAGCTGAAATGTAGCATTACTGGTCTCAAGAACCAACAAAATTACTGTCAGAAAGTTGATATTCCTCTCAATTGACAAATACTAGAAAACTAAAGTGGGGCTGAAGTGCTATGATATGAAAGGTAACTCAAAAAAAGTAGCTGTTGATGCTAATCAGATCACAGGACAATAGCAAATAGGTGAAATGGGGTGAAAAATTTTGGTCTAAGCTGAAAATCAGATTTAATTCCTCTCAATTGACAAATACTAGAAAACTAAAGTGGGGCTGAAGTGCTACAATATGAAAGGTGACTAAAAAAAAAGTAGCTGTTGATGCTAATCAGATTACAGGGCAATAGCAAATAGGTGAAAAATTTTGGTCTAAGCTGAAAATCAGATTTAACTAGCTGATTTGGTTCGGTTTGGTTTCATTTGGAAAGCAAAAAGGTTCAGTTTGGTCTCAAAATCAAACAGTTAAGTAATTTGGTCATAGTCTGGTCTCAGATGCATATGAAATCAAACTGAATAAAAAATCAAACCTAAATAGTAATATAGCAGATATTATATTTATTATCATAACAATAATTTATTTGATTTAGATAGTTGAAAGAGATTTTAGACCTGCCATACTCATCAACAAGCATGCCTTCCATTTCTCTTATAGGGTCATCTATAGCACGCTCCGCTCGAGAAGGGCGCCTCAGGGAAAATCCTGAAATTGTATCATCATTTGAAACTCCAATGTTGTCCATATACCGTCGCAGAATAGATTCGGGTAAAATTTTCCTCTCAAGCCACAACCTTAAAACCTGGTACAGAAAATAGATCCCTGTATCCTCCAGATAGTGGGGGGAAAGGAAGAAGCAGAAAAGTTTCTTACAATTAAAAAGCAAAAATATACCTTGAGACATTGACGACGATTTTCACGAGCACTTGCTCCAGGTGGAGCAGCTGCACCAAGGAGCCGAGGCAATGCTGTTTGAACCATAGGGATATAAGAAGCACCAGCAATTCCTATATAAACATTGACCACAACCATTTACACAAATTGCTGCATTAATAGATCGCATTTGATTATTTCAGCATGTGTGCACACAATTTGAAAAACAACTAAAAGACTGTTCTTGAGCATGCAATCAAGCAACAGTCTATAGGAGACATAACCTTGTGATGTTAAACCAGCAAGAAAAGAGAGAAACTAAAAGTTCATTTCTTAATTGCCCGTATCAAAGAAATTCAGTAATAGAGTAACTCAAACTGTTCCTAATAAAGATAGCAAACCAACCTTTTTGATTATGAGAACATTGGGTGATTGAATCAACAAGAAAGAACAGGTCAACTTTACGATGATAACTGGGCTCGCTTTCCAGCTTCCTGATGAGAAGTTCAACAACCTGCATGCAGATAATGTATTTTAAACCCCCACACCCACAAAAAAATATTCAATCATGAACATCAAATCATAATATATATGAATATGGTGATGAAAAAGCTCATCTTGACATCATTAAACCCACATAAAAAACAAATAAAGCATATTATTCAACTTACTTCATTTGCTATACCATACTTGGCACAATCAATAGCAAGGCGAGTTGCACGTCCTATACTGTCTTTAGTCCTCGACAAAGTCTCTATCATTCCTTCAAATGCATCTCGTGCAACAGCTGCCTCAGTGCCACCACTGAGAGAGCTTCCAGTAGCCAAACGTCCTGAACTAGCTCTTCTCTCTTCAGTCTCTTCAGCATCCTGTTGATCACGGGATCCTGACTGGTGGCCAAGAGCTGATGGAGAATGTAGATTTGTCTGATGAGCAAATCCCTGCACATCAACCTGCATTACATTGTCAACTGCAGATGGGAAAGACTGAACTGCAGAGCTGGGACTTGCCCCCTGAACATCGGACATTGATACAAAAATAGAACTGGGATTTCCAAGAGAATATTGTTGAGAATGAGCTTGTCTCCTTTTTGCCTGGGCAGCTGCAATAAGATGCTTCATAGACACAGCGGAATCTGGAGTCTTGGAATCGGTCAATAAACTACTCCTATCTTCTCTAAAGAAGTCAGATCTGTACGCAAAATGATTAAATCTACATTATGCAATGAATAATAAATACCGTTAAAAAAGATTAATGAAAATATAACAATAATAACAAGGACATTGCAGAGCCATACTCCATTGAAGTTTCAGTAAAAAAAGCAGTCATTTACACGTGAAATTGCTTTCAGAGTAGATTTCAGTCTTTATATAGAAGAAACTACCTTTGACTTAAAAACTGATTCTGAGAAGACTTCAAAGCATCAGAAACCACAACTGACCCCTTAACAGAGCCAGATAGAGCCTTTTTCCGTGTTCCGTTACTGGAAACCTTAACAGTAGCTTTAGTAGTTTTATGTTGTTCAACTTGTTTGATAGCAGAAACCAGAGGAGGAGACTTCCTTGGGGAAATCAAGACTGGTTTAGCCTCCTTCACAGCCAACTCCTCCGCTTCTGATCTTTCAGGAGTGATGGAGGCATGAGCAGAAGGCTTCCTTTCGGCAGTTTGCGGTTGAAGAGGTGAGCCAGAATCATTTTCTAATTGTGAAAAAGCCACCTCGGGACCACCATTCTCATTATGGGAAGAATTTCCAACACTATATTGAGCATTGACAGTAGTCACATGATTTACGTCAATGCTCTGTGAAGGACCAGAGCCAACAGGAGTTACCTTAACATTCCGAGCAAATCCTTCATGAACTGGAGTTTCAGGATCTTCATCATCATCAACAAATAGGCAAACAGCTCTCCGCCTCTTTGGCAATGGGGTAGCTGAAGTTTTCACATTGGAGCTTGGAGCATCACTCTTCAATTCAACAGGGTTTGATCCAATTTTATCATTAGAATTAAGAGCGGCAGAATCAGACATAGCCTCTAAAGCCTGCTGACGATGCTTCGATAAGGGCAGCACAGCTTCATCACCAGAAACATCAGAACTAGTCACCGTTGGGGCTCTCGATGAAATAACATGAGATGTGGATTTTTTCAACTTCAATTTTTTAACTTCTTTGTCCCTGACATTAGAAATTGAAGAACTACTCTTCATTTTTTTGCCAAGAGATCCCTTGGAGGCATCATTTTTCATATCTACAAACTTTGACTTTTTGGCCGGACGTAAACTTTCAACTCTTCCTAATTTAGCTTTTCCAAGTCCCGGTTCACACCTTTTTTTCTTACCAGTGGTCTCAGCTTTGGAATTGGCTACAGTGTTCTGTACATCATCAGAGGCCTTGAATTTGCTTTTGGTTTTCGGCAACTCCTTTGCTTTTTTACCACCACTGTAATTAGAATCTGCTTTGAGAGTATCTTGTGAGAATTTTCGTGTACCAATGCCAGAGACTTTGCCTTTTCCTCTATCTTTCAATCGCTCCTCAGACTCAGACCAATCAAGACAACCTTCAGATTTATCATCCCTCAGAACTTTTACAGCTGAGCTGCTGCCTTTCTGTCCTTCCTCAGTTCTTTTCTTTGGCCCAGGAGCCATATTCTTTGATTTCTGATCTTCTCTTAATGTTTTCTTAGTAGAATTGGCATTAGCAATTTTATCATCAGAGAATTCTTCTGTTATCAGAGAGGGCTTATCTAAAGATGATGCAGATGACACCTCCTTTTTAGGTTGTTCACCATTAGATATTTTATGTTTTCCCTCAGCAGACATAACTGGGTATGAGCTATCATCCGCATGAACCGAAACTGATGTCTTTATATCTTCATTATTATTCTCACCTCTGCACGAACAGCACCCCACACTCGAATCAAAATCAGTTTTTCCATCGCTACTGGCTTCTTCACCAGTTACAACTGCAGCTGTTTCGTCCTTTAAGTTGGCCTCTACACCATCAACCTCAACCCCATCAACAGTTGAAGCCTCACATCCAGGTTTCGATCCATCAGTTTCATTTCCCAAACCTCGGCATTTTTCTTCCTGTAATTCATCATATGCCACACAGATTTCCTTCACTGCTTGGACAAAGTACTTAGTTTTAATATGACACTTGGAAGACAATTTATTCTTCGTCTCACTAGTAAATGCCTGAATATCTGCAGGGGGAACAAAAGCTCTACAAAAGAAGAAGAGTTGGGGAAGCAGAGTAAGCAAATAGAACCCAAGTGAATTGAAAAGATTAGTGTAAGAAACAATAATGATGCATGCATCCCTTGGCTGGAAAACAATAGCATTACTCCTTTCTACATCCCAAATGCAGTATGAAAATCCCAATTACATAAACATTAGCTTTAAGAGCCAACTTTTTTTTTTTAAGATATTTAAATTTATCAACTTGCTCACGTGTGCATGAACACAATACACAGAAGAGATCTAGAAAAGAGAATATCAAGTATTACAAAATAAACAAAAGACAGAAAGAACAGATTGTGGTCTTTGATAAAAGAAACCTCTAATCCTAACTGACCCACATATGCCATACCAAAATTCCTAACCACAACAAACATCCGAAAAAGCCCCATCAACTAACATCAGCAGCTTAGCTAACAACCAATATTAAAATGAGACATCTTACACAATGCCAAAAGAAAGAACTCAAATATATATAATAATAAAAGGTACGAACAAGAAGATTAAAGGTAACATGAAATGCACATGCTACTTCAGGAACCTGTACAAGAAGAAAACAATTGCACCATTTGTAATGACATTAATGTTTAGTTTTCTGCATCCTAGAATGACAAGCTTGGTTATCTAAAGGACATCTCAACAATTCTCAAATTATCATATGAAGACACTATAAGATATAAAATTTGCAAGATAATCAGCATGACTTATCATTTCTGCCCAAAATATTCCCCCAAAGATTAGAAAGAGGAGTTTACATAATTCAATCTAAAATTAAATGACAGAGATGTCCACGGTACTGAAAAAGACCAAGCATAGAGCATTTCATATTAGAAAATTTCTCCTGTTGTTATTAGAACATGCATCCTATAATCTCAAACAAAAAAGCTGCATGGAAAGAAAAAGAATCAAAGAATACAGACAGCATAGCAGATAGAAAAAATGAATTCACTCTCATTGCATCCTATAGTAAGCACTGACAAGAAACAAAATAGTTCAATTAGCAATGTAAAGACTACATAAAAGTTTGTCTGCTTGTATCATCATATGTAACATGTTATTTGGTAAATAACAATTTAATAGCTCTAGGATTTACATAGTAACATTTTTCATGTTCCATCTTATGATAAAATGTGCATTCCCTCCAACCAGAAAGTAGAAGCAAAACCAAAAACAGACACATCACCTATCTATATTCATCATGTTGCCATCTCCCTGATTCACCAAACATTTACAAACTGGATGTGCAATACTTACATTTCTTGTGTTCCAAAGAATTGGACAAAATATTTCTTAGGGTCAGGTTCTTGCTTCCAATCTTCAGGCCGGCTAATCTGAAATTCAGAACCCACAGCATCTACCTCAAAACCAATTGTAAGTAACAAATAATAAAACATAAAACATAAAACATAAATCAATATCCCTGACTAAATTTCTGATGCACTTGCTACGTTCAAATCAATTTAGCACAAAACCACAAAAAACACATATTTGCCCTATTTTTTCAGTCCCAAAAATAAAAAACTTGCATATTTGCATCAAGTAACTCAATTCAGAAACAGGCCAAGTCCCAAATCCGAAACACTAAAAAGAACAATCAACTAACATAAGTATTGGAAAACATTAAATTCCAAAGTTTGGCCTTACATAAAGTAAAACAACATTTACTAAAAAGAAACCAATTGAGTATAAAAACCAGCAAATATACTGCGAAGTAAGGCAATGTAGGTATAAAATAAATTTACCAACGTCATGCGAAAAAAAACCTCATCATCGACTTATTCAAATTTCGTAAGTTCGCATTAAGTATTTAAGAAATTAAATAAAAAAATCATCTAGATTGAAAATAGCATAACTGAGGATAAAGAAGTAATATCGAAGGAAGAGAATAAGAAAGAGACCTGGGCAGGCCAGGCAGGAAAACCCTTGATTTTTGCAAGAACAAGATCGCCTAAGCTTAAATTCTTAATTTTTGCTTTCTTCCCTCCCTTTTTACGATTGCCAGCCATCAAGACTAAACCCCTAATAGATCCTTCGACGCCGTCGTTTTCGTCGTCCTTGTTATTCCTTTTTGCGTAATCAAATCCAATCCAAACAAACCAAAACCTAGAGAAAGGAGAGAGATTTGGAAGCTTGGTGCCACAGATATCGCCGGCGGCGGCGACGCGCCCTGGGAAGTTCCGGCGAGGGAAGGTGGCTAGGGCATCGAGAGAAATGAAAAAAAAAAAGCAAAGAAAATTTTATTTTTTGCGGAAAAAAGAATAAAGAGAATACGGAGACCGTGGCGGAAACAAGCGAAAGAGAGAGGAGACGATTCGGATTTGGGAGTCAAAAAAATTTTGTTTTTCGTTTTGGTGTTGTCGGCGTTTAAATGCATCCTTTCCAATGTAGATTTTTATTGTGTGTTTCCATTTTTTAAAATTTAAGAAATTAAAATCATCATTAATCCCTACAATAAACAATCGATTTAGAGGTCTATCAATCGGTTATATCAATTTGATTTAGATTCGATTAAATAAATATTATAAATTCATAAAAATTAAAAATTCTTTTCAACGATTCAACCGCTATTTTATCTAATTCAATTGGTTTGTATTAATTTTAAATTTAATGCTTTTTTTTATTGATATTCTAATCGATTCTCAATTTTATCAATTATTTTGATCCGGTTCTAATAATTTTGGAATAAAGTAGTCCATACATATGCTGAAATTATTGTTTTCAATTGGTATTGCCATTGTTATTTATCAAAAAATTTACCCTAGAAAATTTTAAATTTTCGGTTCAACGCCTTGGTTCATTTAGTTTTTTTGTTTAGTTCTACTAGTTTGTACTAATTCTCAATTTAATGTCCTCTTCCAAATCGATATTCTAACTGATTCTTGATTCAACCGGTCTCATCGACTAATCGATTTGTTTCAAACAATCTTGGAATAAAGTAGTACGTACTTATCAACAATTTTACGCTAAAAATTATTTTAATTTTGGTGAAAAGAATCAATTAAAATTTTCCAATAATATGCACTAAATTAAGTTTTAAAATTTTCAAATTACATTAATTAAGTCATTTAATCAATATTTTTAGTTTTTAATCATTGCATTGCTGACATGGCCATTAACGATTTCAGAGTCAATCGTTTCATTGCTAACATGATGATCTACGTCGATAAAAAATATAAATTTATTTAAAAGATTAGATTTTGAAATTTAATTTTTACATACATTTAAAAATCATTATAAAAATTATAAAAATAAAAATAAAAATATTATAGAAAAATCTGCTGGAACGAATAAGATTCAACAATAATCTATTTAGATTTATTCCCGTCAATATTTTTAGATTATAAAAGTTTTTAAATTATAAAAAAATTAAATTATTCATTCATACAGGTTATTTGATTATGCTTTTATATTGCTAAAGCATATAAAATGGCTAAATTAGATGTAACTTTTTTTAAATTAGAAAAATAGGTTGATTTTGGAAAGAGTGTCTGAAAGAGTGTCCAATTGGGTGCACTTTCACAAACACTTTCCTCGATTTTTTTTTTTTAATTTTGATAAGGTTGGAGTTTTTTTAATTTTTTTAAGGTTAGGATTTTAGGGGTGAAACCGTAAAAGTTTATATGTAGAATTGAGGGGTTGGAGATGCAATAACGCTCCTCAGAACACATACATTTCATATGTCATGCTGGGATAGGATTATTACCTCAGAAACACATCCTATGAAAGTTTGGTTTTTGAGTGACAGTGCTTGATATGGTCGTAGGTCGAAGTCTAAATGGAGGTCCCTGTCAGCAACCATGATGCGGTCACGAGTTTGAGTATAATCAGGGGCCAGTTGATGGTCATTATGCAGTCACGAGTTCAAGCTTTTTGGATACCCGCAAATGATGCATTGTATATACTATACATAATATTGGGGCCATAGTCATAGGGAAAACGGAGGGCTTTCTAGTGTAATCAACATAATTGTTCTCTATTTCCAATTAGTCAGTATCTTTAACATTTTATTCTCATCCGAAGGCTGAAACTGAGGTGGACACAAGAGGGCTCTCAGGCTGAGAGCAGATGTTTTAGTGGAAATAGAGGTTAAACTCGGATCGACACGGCAACGATTGTAGTTATTAATGAGTTATTTAATAATGGCAACCGTTGTCGCCCCAAAAAGAGCATTACCTTTACTCTATCGAAATAATCACTCCCCGCATGAGAGTCCTCCTATGCCCACAGTGGTGTTGGCCTTCGGATAAGAAGTAAGGTTAAAGATATTGATTACGTGGAAATAGAGGAACAAACTACGCCAATTATAACGTGAAGCACCACAGTTTTTTCCTATGATTATGCCCTCAAACTTTTGTATGGTATTTATAAGGCAACATCTCCGGGTATCCAAAAAGTTTGAGCTTGTGCCCTCCCCCATTAAACTCTGATCACGACCTCATAACAACCGTCGACCGAGACCTCTACGCAGACTTCCACCCGTGACCGAATAAAGCAAAATCACCTTGGAACTCGACTTCCACATGATAGGTTTAAGAGGTAAAGGTTCCATCCCGACAAGATATATGAAATGTGTGTCTTGGAGAGATATCACATCACCGACGACTCAAGAATACCTTAAACCGACAATTTTATTAGTGATGGAAATTTTCAACACTGAAGCAGGAAAGAAAAGAGAGAGAGAGAAATATTGTAAAGTGAAGGGATAAAGGTTGGGAGAGATGATGTTTTAAGGATGATGGAGTGGAGGGGGAGCCCCTTTTTATAGTCGTAAAAGAAGGGTGAGATTGTAAAGGAAAAAATCTCCATGATCGAAAACGCGTGGTAATACCAACGTTTTCATTGAATATCTTCAGAACGTGCTTCAAATATGCAAAAAAGCTCTCTCGGTCAAGGTACTTTTTTCAGACTTTATGAAAATATTAGTGAAAACTCGTATTAGTGGAAAGTGCATCCAGCTAGATGCGCTTTCTTGCCAAATCAGTAGGTAAACTCAATTGGAAAATGCATCTATATTATAGTAATCATGTATCTGTTTACTATGTATTTAAATGATGAATAAATAAATTTCACATTTCACTGTTATGTCTTTTGTATTTCTGTCTTTCATATTTTGTATGCATAGCGAAACTGTGACAAGCAAATAATAGCTCATTGATTGTCTAAGTTCAAACTGATGATAAGTGGAATTGTAAGAACGTTTATATTGTGAGAAAGACAACTTAATCCAGTAGATAATCTAAACGAGTCTATAATCCTGTAAAAGAATCAAAGTGAACATTTGATTCAAATATTGAGAAGGATTATTATGTTGTCTGCAATTGCAATTGAAAAGATGACTAGTCTTGGCTATCGGAGTAGTTGAATCCACGGGTAGAGACATAGATGTATTCATTAGCAAAATGATACATTAGACTAGACCCAAAATGAATTAATTCTGAATCCGTTTGTGAATTAATTCACTTGTGACATTCAAGGTGTAATTTTCCTAAATCTTGTGTTATTCACTAACCATGCATATGTAACTGATGTGCTTTGATATAAGTGAAGGCTTATGCTCTAAGATATCGAGCCAATAGCCAATATGTTGGGTACATGCATTGTGTATGGCATGGTTTTACTAGCAACAGTGGAATTAATAGCGCAATTAAAGAGCTAACAATATCCTCCCATTGGCTTTGTGTGGATTGATAAATATGGAACATAGCCACGGGTTGCTTGTTCTCAAATGAGCAATTTATCACAGTCATTTGTTGACAGTGATCATATTAATCATTAAGAAGACACAATGCTGACAATGAGATAAAATAGGATTGTATTGAGTGAACGGATTTAACTTAAAGGAATCGAGGATATCATATGAGGGTAACACACACATGACGAAGTCATTGGACAAAGCATATAGATGAATTGCTTTCATAAAGAGTATAAAGGAGTTTTCAATCATGGTACTTCTTGTGGACTGACTCCATGATTAAGTAATTGCGAATTATTGGAATGATGTTTCTGGATATAATTGTAATTAAAATCCTAATTGTATATGTCTGATTGGTCCCTCCACTAGCTTAACAAAAGTTCAATCGGACTATATTTGAACCAGAAAGAAATTTTACGACTTTGGAAATAATTTAATTGAGTCGACTTATTCGATGTGGAATTAAATTGGACAGTCGTAAGAATTGTTCAACTAGAGAATTTGATTAAAGAATTTTCTTGAAAAATTAATTTGGAAAATCTAAATGATTTTTGGAAAAATTAATTTTGATCAAGTAAAATTAAATTAATCAAATTAATTAAAATTAATATGATATTTTTGAAAATTAATTTTTAAGTCAAACAATTGGCCCAATGGATAATTGAACATGAAAATTAGACCTGAGATCATAATTTGAGCTCGGGAGCCCAAAATCGAGATCAAAACCCAAAAATTGGTCAAACCGAGTCTAATATGCGAAACTGAGCCGATGATCCAATCGATGGGTAGATTGGATAGGTCGAGCCGTCACTGGTCCATGCTAAACTAGCAGAAACTGAACCAGCTTGGGGTGCTAGCGACTGTGACAGTGACATTCCGATGGTCGGAAAATGGTCGGCGACGGTGGATCTTTAGTGGTTGAGCAGTGGAAGAATTACACTCCTACTAGGACTCTACCAGAGAATTTGATTTCAGATTAACTATTCCAAAAATAATATTATTTTAATAAATTTAATATTAAATTTATTTTAATATTTATCTTGTAGATAAATATTCTATTAATTTAATAAGATTTAATATTAAATTTAATCTAATATTTATCAATATTAACATGGTTAAGTTTAATCATAGTCGAACTCCTTAAACTCTCTCTATATAAATGTAACACCCTAAAACTTGGCCCAGAAGTTTTGACCAGATCTCGAAGATCACATTGACCACTGAAGTGATCCAAAAGTAATTAACAAAAAGAATCGTTTAAAACTCATTTCGAACATAGTTTGCCAAAACCGAACTAAATCATTTAACAATTTATGTTTTGCAACAGTAATTAATTCGCACTTTAAAACGATGGTTTAAAATACGTTAATTTAGTCAAATTGCAACTCAAAATTTCAAGTAAATGTTGTACGGAAAAATATGTGGTTTTCTCAAATAAATAGGAACCTTGGATCAATAATAGAAACCAATTGAAAAACAAAAATGTGCGCAAAATTCCCAAAATGAAGTTCAAACCGAAAAACACGTGATTTAACAAAAAGTCCGAACCAAAACCCGTACCACAATTCATATAATTACCTTACAATTATTCTTAAAACCAACCGTATTAGACTTATGATAATTTTTTATCTAAGCTAAATCAAACCAAGCTTTCTGAGACCTCCGATGTGCCTAGTCTATAGCATAGCCTCGCAAAATACCTGAAAGTAAGAAAGCTAAGAGGGGGTGAGCTATGCAAGCTCAGCGTGAGCCCAAAATCCAAATCAATCAATGAAATAGAATAACACACTGAATATTCTAGAAGCACGCACACAAATCACATAAACAGGGAGAACCTAAATAAAAAATTCAGTATACAGAACTTACCAAAACACATGTTTAATTAATGCACTTATATAATGTAATAACCATATTGCCACATTCCAATGCTTACATAATCAGACATATATTCAAATATGCAATGTAACGAGTGAAAAACCCATCCCAACAATCCAAACACCACTTCGACCTCCTTGCACACCACATATGAGCTATATCAAGCCCATCCACCCTTCACACCACATAGAACCATACTTGGCTCATCCACCATACACACTACATATTATGGGACTAAGCTACTGGATTATCAATATGCAGCTGAGCTAGCATATGTATAGTACAGTGCGAAAAATCGCTGTACAGATGTATCGTAGTTAAAATTGCCAAATCAAATCAATCTTCCTTCTCTCAACATCCAAAACCCAAAGTTTTCATGCTAATGCAGCAATGCACACAGTACACAGACACACATACAAATACAGGCATTTACATTTACAAACACCAACCTTGACCGTGTCCCAAACACACTTATCGAAGCTTAACTTAGGGTCGGGGCATACAGAAACACAAAACAAGTCAAATTTTAACACAGAACAATGATTTGCGAAACAAGCCTACACGGCCGTGTGCCTCAATCGTGTAGAAGTGCCTAGGTCGTGTAGAGGTCTACATGCCCATGTGGAGGAGACACATGCCCATGTGACCTAGTTACATGATCGTGTGAGCAACCCGTGTAACTTTCTGTCCAAAATTGATAAAATAGGGTGCAGAGCAGACATAGCCGTGTGGCTAAGGGACACAACTTTATGTCCAAAGGATACAACCTTGTGTCCAAGGTATACGGCCTTGTGTCTAAGGCACACGCTCGTGTGAAAGTCGACTAAATCCCACAAATCGAAGCCATACGGCTATGTGGCACCAAAATTTGCCCCAAAACCCTAATTTCCAAAATCACACGACCGTGTGGACCGCCCGTGTGTGGCACACACCTGTGTGGACCGCCTGTGTGCGGCACACATCTGTGTGGCCACTCGTGTGGTCATGAAACCATACTGAAATAGACCAAAAATGTGAATATGCATAAGCAAAACCATCCCTAACCACTAAGGATTCAGAAACACACCTTAAATCAGGATTTCAAGCACCAGAAACTGACCGATTTGCCTCCTCAACAAAGTTCTGAAAACTAGTTTACACAAACATACCAATCTATTATTATCATACCAAACTAACACAAAAGAATCAACCAAAAATTGTCCTATAAAAAATTAAAAAACACTACTTACTCTACCTCTACTCGATTACTGGAATTACCCACACACCAATCAACAAAATCTAATGGAACCCAATGATTTCAAACAAAAATTAAAAGGAAAAATAAAACGAAAGTGATAATAAGGAGAGTTCAATGGTTAAGAAACTTCAAATTTTTGAAATCCAGGAGAAAAACTAACATGAGAAAAAGAGAGAGAGAAAAGGAACGTCCAAATTAAAAATTAAACTTCCTTTCCAAAATAATAAAATAAAAAGACTAAAATTAAATATGCATTTAACTTAAAAACAAATAGAATAAAATAATTCTGCAAAACACACATGATGACTCGAACCCAAAACCTAAAGGTAAACTAACACACTCCCCATACCCGAACTAGCAGGCTCATTCTGACATTAAAATGAGAAATTAAACATAACTGCTCGACCTATTCACTGACCCTAACTACAAACCCCAAAACTTTTAACCCTAAATTCTGGGGTGTTACAATAAAGATAGCATTGGGTCATTATTTCACACACTTGAATTCAAAAGAAAGTTGTAGAGAAAAAATTCTCTAAAGAGATTATTTCAGAAAATTTCTAAAGATTTTTTTATTTACAACTTGGCCCAAAAGTTTAGAGAAATTACGAAATTACCCTACTAGTAATTTTTGTGAAAAATTTTCTGATTCGAAGTAAGCCCACACTCATCAGACGTGAGCTTGAGGATAGCGGTGAAGACTACTCGGTCAAAGAGTTCATCCTGGACGAATAAAAAATGTAAAATTTTGATTAAGTGTTTATTAGTTTAGATATCACAACCAAGTTTTAGTTTTGGAAAAATTTTAAAACTCTGGTTTTTCCCTAAATTTATTTTCCGTTACGTTTTACAAACCTGATTTTCTATCAAGCTCACCCAGCTTGATGAGTTTTCACTAAAAATTTCGCAAAGTTTGAGAAAAAATACTTAACCCCAAGAATCCCAGGTAAAATCTGAAGCACTTTTTGAGGCACTGAATACTCTCTAAAGCACGCGTCTAATGAAATCATTTGATCTGTGAAACGTATTTTCAAGCATTGAAAAGCGTTTCATTATCATTATTCGACAAAAACGCATCTTGAAAAATGAATTTTGAACCATACATTCCCTCTATTTATTCTATTTTGCTATTAAAGTACTGAAATATTCAAAACTTAGGCATGCAACAAATTTATATCAAACATCAAAGTGTTGAATTGTGAGAGTCGTCTGCATTTCTTTGCATAATCGTCTGAATATTTTTTCTCTAAATATCCAATTCATTTTAAATTAAAATGAGTCTACGAGTGAAATATGTTATTTACTACGACGATCAAATCTATAATAAGAAGCTGAAGTCGTATTTGTAGGAGCCTGGTCCATGGAATTGACTTTCAACTGTACCATTCAATTGTGTTAGCTATGGACTAGAATCAGGAGGAAAGTCGAGGGTTCGAGCTGAGGAAGACTTTCGAGCTTGTAATATAGATATGTGGCATTAGTTGATCCCTTTAAGTATGAGCTATTTGATGTGAAAGGCGAGCTCAAGCTAAAGACGCTCATATCATCTCACTGATCAAGCGAAAATGCAGTAATGAAGTTATATATCAAGTTTATTGTGGCTGATGGAGTTGGTTCATCTTTAGCCACTGTTGCAACTAATGCTGGAATCAAAGTTGAATAGGAAGCCCTACTACACAGTTGTGCAGTGGGTTCACTAGTTTGTTACAAGACATTCTTTAGTTTCTAACATCGATTTAAACTTTAGTGGCCACTATCAATTGGGGTATGAGTGTAACCCGAACCTCGGCATCCAAGCACGACATTCAATTAATGCGTTCAATTTCAACTTCAGTGGACTGATGTCCTAGGGTGGAAGCACATATACCGAGAGGCCATTAACCTACACTGGTTTACAATTCAGTATAGATTTTACCGGTACATGGGGTATAGAAAAATTGTTGACTTACTCTCTATGATTGAGTCCGGCAAGGATACAACGAACCCTTTGGTTGAAGATGACAATGAAGACACAGATGAGGAAAAAGATGCAGTCGAGGAAGAAGGGGTAGAGAATGTAGTTGACGAATCAGATTTAGACCCCGATCCAATCTTATAGTCCAGTTCAGATGGTTTAGAAGTAGCACTTTCTTTTGAACCAAAGTAGGTTCCAACTGAGCCAAAACCTTGTGGTTCTAACGATAAAAGTTTGGACACTACTTTGAGTCCAGATCCACAATTCAAGGTATATGAACCTCCACCTTACATGACCAACATTGACCTCTCCGTCAATGATGTCTTAGAGTTTTGGTAGCTACTGCGTAGAACACTTGGCCATACAAGGTCATCTTTAGATGTCTGGGTAGTGAAAGCTTTCATGGAATACCTCAACAATGATGCTTTTCTTGTTTTACTGAAGCGGACAACTTTAAAAACGACATGAATTATCACGTCACAGAATCACGTTCGGAAAAATTCGAGGAAAAGTGCACAATGTGCTACGAGAGGTGCAAATGGAAAATCATGACATCTTTTCGGAAGAAAATAGGCTTGTGGATGATAAAGAAGTATTTCAGTCGACATACTTTTGTTGTAATAGGCGCGTAATGCGATCACCCAATTTTCTAACATAATGCAACCTATGGGTCTTTGTTTTTCCAATAATGTAACTTAAATTCGTAGTTTGTAGGTGTAAGTCAGGATCATCTGAGGCTAGACGTCGACATGATATTTTGTAACAGCCCAATTTCCGTGAGGTCAAAACAATGGTTTCGGGACCACAAATTTGAGTTAAAAATAAAAATAAATTTTATTTTATTTTATGGTTGGCATTATATAGGAAGGTCACATGAAAATTTTTATACGAAAATTTTATAAATTATGTGGTTAATTAGGTAAAGCACTAAATTGCATAAAATACAAAAGTTGGATTCTAGTAGCTATAGGTATCAAATAGCTATGGAATTTAAAACTTAAGGTCCTTATATGGTAATTAAACCATTGAAGAGTTGTTAGTAGATATTTTAATGACTCATCCATGGAAAAATTTGAAAAGGTAAGGGACTAAATTGGAAATCACTAAAATTAAAAGATGGAAATTAAAAAAAAAAGAAATATTCATCTAATTTCATATCATCTTCCCCAAAATTTCTATAGAAACCCTAGGAGAGAGGAAAACAACTTACCAAGCTTGAAAAGGTATGAAATCAAGTCCTATTTTTAATGATTTTTATATTTTTGAAACCGGAATAGTCTAATCTCTCTATTTAGGGGATTAATTTGAAAAGTTATCAAGGTATAAAATTTGGGTCATGGATGAATATGCTGAAAATTAGAAATTTATGGTAGAAAATGAAAAGTTATTCATAGATAAACAACTTTTACAAAGCAATTTTTGATGAAAACTTGATTTAGGGACTAAAATGAAAATTGGTAAAAACCCATGGAAAATTCTGAAATTTGTGAAAAATGTGTGCTGTAAATGTTGTTTATAAATTTTGGCTAGTCTTGGAAAGAGGGTTAAATTTCATGAATTTCATTTTCCGAGCCTAGAGATGAAATCAGAATTTTTGAAAAGGATAGAGGCAAACTGGTAATTTTGCCTATGATGCAATAGAATGCTAATGCATATGAAATGTGATAGATTAATAGTTAAATTTATCCATATAGATCTGGAAATACCAACTATAGAACTAGATCGAGGTAAGTTCGGATTAGTTGAAATTCAAAAATGAACCATTTTCAAGGTAAGTTCGTGTAACTTAAGTATGTATGTTAATGTGATTAAATTGAATTATATGATTGTGTTGATATGTGTGAGATGATATATACATAATGAAATAGTTTTAAGTTGTGTAATATGGACAAATTATCATGTTCTGGTCGAATGTTGAATTTCGATGGGTTAAGAATAATAGTGCATATGTTGCAGATAGAATTTAGCTCGGACGGGTAATTCTAATGTAAGTCCTCTTGAGTTTAGATTATAAACTGGATTTAGGCCGGACAGGTAATCCATATTAAGCTCTTTAGAGCATATGCTATGGATAGGATTCAGCCTAAACTGGTAATCCTACGGTAAAATGTACGGCTCAAGAGTGTGTCTTTTTAATATGTACCCAATGGGTACTTTTGCACATGTGTATATTATCCGAACATCCATCGAGATTTCAATAGTTTGACGAAAAAGACTCTTGAAGAGTGGAAAGATGAAATTAATGGAAGCTTGTAATGTGATGAGCTCATTTATGTTTACTTGATATTCATATGAGATTATATGACTAACTTGTTTGAACAAGTGTATGTGTTTAGGTAACTTACCTAAAATTGATGGAATATGTCTTTATGTGTGCTTGTGTTAATAAATAAGACCGGTAAGTTTATTTCCCATTATATGGACTTACTAAGCATAAAATGCTTACTCCGTTTATTTTTCCCTATTTTATAGTGCTTAAAGCTTGCGAAGGTTGGAAGTCTGTCGGAGCAGTCATCGCACTATCTACTATCTCATTTTGGTATAAATAGAAATCTCATTTTGGTATAATGGCATGTATAAGCTTGTTGGCCAATGATGGCTTGGAATGGTTGTGTTGTAACCTAGCCATTGGAATGGCTAGTGATGGTTTAAGTTTGGTTATGTATGAAGTTATTTTGTTGTAATTACTTAAGTTTATTATGGGTTGGTTTGATGGAATTATATCAAGCTTATGTGTTTATGTTTAGAGTATATTTAAAGCTAAGAGTACATATGATGCTATGACGTATCAAATGACTTAATTTGTATAATTATAATGCTTGGATTGGTTGGTATATGTTTGCATGATTTGGTGTAGGTTTGTGGAAAAATTTGGGTGAGAAAATAAAGCTAGGAAATGGCTTTATTTTGTCTACACGGGTAGACACATAGGCGTGTGTCTAGGCCGTGTGTGACACACGGCTTATCCCATGGGTATGTGATTTGGCTGTGTGTCCTCTGTATCTTAAAAATGAGAAATAGAATGCTCAAAATTGGGCACACGGGCAGAAACACGGGCATGTGTCTCAACCATGTGGTTGACATGGCCTTGGACATGGGTGTGTTACACGACCGTGTGAAAATTGCACCTAAATTTTGAAAATAAAAATTCGCCACACGGCCTAGCACACGGGCATATGACTTGACCGTGTGACTTCAATTTCTTCATGCTTTAAAACTTAGAGAGTTACACGGGTTAGAGACACGGGCGTGTGTAGTACATGGCCTGACCACATGGGCGTGTGAGCCCTGTACCTAGGAAAATTTTTAGAATTTCACGAAAAATTCCCTGAGTTCCTGACTTAGTCACAATTTGATTCCAACACTCATTTTGGGCCTCGAGGGTCCATATAAGGGACGATATGTATGATCTCGGTAAATGAATAGTAATTTACATAAATTAATTAAAAAATGTTCTAAATATTTTAGTTATACTCTAAAACCTTGTTCCAACGACAGATAGGGGTTACGGGTGTTACATATTTGACATTATTCTACCTATGGTGAAAGCGAGTCTCAGGATCTTTTTCCTAGTGTTGATTGCCAACATTTCTAGCCAGCACGATTACACTCTATTGTACTACAAAGCATGGGCTTCAAAACAAAAGGCAATAGATAAGTTGCATCACGGCTGAGATAGGTTGTACAATGATTTATGGTAATGATGTCAGGTAATGCACCGATACGTGTCAAGTACTTCATCCAAGATCGTCTGGTCCCTAGGAAAAGAGTATTCCATTAATTCATTTGGAGTTTCGATAAATGTAAATAAGCTTTCTGACATTGCAAGCCGTTGGTGAAAATTGATGGCACCTGGCTATATTGGAGGTACCAACATCAATTGTTGATAGTCGTTGCTCAAGATGGTAATCGGAAGATTCTGTCGATAGTATTTGCAATAATTGCCTCCAAAAATGTAGATGATTGGGATTTCTTCCTTAGTCGATTGCACCATCGCGTTTGCCTGTAGTCTGACATATGTGTCATATCCGATAGGGGAACCGAAATCTTGTCTGTTATTGAGCAGCAGGGTAGCCTTTGGGATTACACCCACCATAGGTATTGTATAAGGCATGTCGATTCAAACTACCACTTAAAATAGCCTTCGGGAAGTGAACGAGATCGTATGTAGTTTCCATTTTATCCGTAATCATACTAAGCCATATTGGAGTATATTGTTTGCATTCATAAGTATAATTTTCTCGCGAGGGTACTAGCTCGTCCAACATCGTTTCAATGAAATGTTGGATAACTTGTGCACCATCAACAACACGGTGTGAAGATGTCATGAAGGCGGGCAGCAACATATGTTAGACAAGTAGCAGATGATCATGTTTGGTGCGAGGATGTCATGAAAGAAATTAGACAAAATGCAGAGAGAGCGGACACTATGTATGTACTGTGTCACTTCTATCCAAACCTGAGATTTCATGTGACGGAGTATGCTAGACTCAACTAAAACATGTCAGAAGCATCATACCGTATTAACTTAACGAAAGGGACTTATGATTATGGGAGATTCCAGGCACTTTGATTCCTATGTGCACTTACAATTGCTGCATGTTTGAATGTACGAATAGAGTACACGCCTTATATTAGTGATGTATACAGACTAGAATGCATGTACAATGCATGGAGATCTGAATTCCTATCCGTCCCAGATAATAGTATGTGGCCACTAGTATCTAGCGAGCTGTTTGAGTTGGTCCTGAACATGAACTTGCATTGCATCTTGAAAGGTCATCCGAATTCCCTTTAGATATTTACCAATATGGATGTTTGGGAGAGGGTCAATCAAAATAGGTTATGCGGGTACTATAGAAAGCCAGGGCATACGAAGGCAACGTGTTCCGTATTGAAGGGTACATTTGGGCCTCAACGTTGCTAGCATTCAGTTTTTTTGCAGCAATATAAAATTGATTACAATGCTTCCAGATTTTTTTTAGAAAATATGTTCTTTCTTTTTAACTTACATTTCAATTGTATTTGCCACAGTCTATTAACATTCATATAGTGGAAAAGTTGTTACTTTAAGCATTACTTCAAGTAAAATATTATGTATGGAGATTTATGTATAATGTACATTAAAATTTAACAAAGACAAATATGAGTTGTAATAGAAATAGAAAAAAAATTGATCATTTTTCTATTGATGTCATTTATATTTACATCGCAATAAGTAAATAAAAAATACACCATTAGCGTCGTCAGGTTGAATGTGTGCCATAAAGTGATGGCTGAAGGGTGCATATAGGATTTCTGTGTACAACTAGTGGTGCTGGCTCCAGTTTTTAATCGTGATCGTCTTCTTCATCTTCACCTTCACCCTCGTACTGATCTTTATCTTTGCCCTCGACTTTTTCTTTGACTCTATTGTATTCCTCCGTGCTTGAATTTGATGGCTTCCTAGCCTCCCATCGTGTGTCCTCTACTCTACAATAAAATGGTTGCGCCGATGACCCACCTCGATAAAACAACGATGCGGTGGGTGTTTATGACACTATCTGCGTATAACTGTATGATGTCGTGAAACCTAGATACATCGACATTAACTTGGGCATCGATATAGGCATCGATGATGACATTAGTGTCACATCGATGACGGTATGTACGTTGACATCTGGCTCATCATTTGCATCAACATCAGTAGCAACATGGGGTGTAGAATGCTGGGGATGGAGGTGCCACAAAAAATGTACCTGTGGGAGGGGTAGAAGTAGGGTGCTGCAATAGTGCATAATGTGGTACTTGTAAAAAAAACACGGGGTTAGTGAAATGAACATGAATAAGTAGAGTGAATTAAACGGGATGTGGCGTAGACATTGGTGTCGCTTGTTGGGTCAGAGCCAATGACAAACCCGTGCGACACTTTATTCTGACCTATGTTGGGGCCCTCATCTCGACCTCTTCTGATGAAGTTATCGACTTTTCGCCTCCACTGATAGCAGGTATGGCTTGCCAGCGACTCTAAACTAGAACATGTACTCCAAATAGGCCGCAATGTCCAATGAGAAAAAGGGTTCGCAGATGGGTAGGAATTCAATCGTACTATCCTAAACATTAATGAATTCCTTATGGTAATCATGACAATTCTTATTGATCTTCTCCCATAGATCCAACATGTGCAGTGCTTCCATGTTTTGAAGTGGCAGCGAAATTTGTTTCCTCCACCCGAACTGCTACATCACTAAATCTGATTCGTGCATCTCCACCATCGTGTATGCTATCAACAACACCTTCGTGTCCCACATACTCCGAATGGTCAAAAATTTTGGCTAGATGCATTCTATGATATCCGGCTCAACATATGACATCCATTTAAACTGTTGTGCACAATTGTAAATTCTATTATGTATGGAATTTTATTTTACAAATCATTGCGTAATTATTATAGGTTTGAAAAATAAGTAACTAACCTTGGCTTTCGAGCATTGATCTAACAGTAGCCGGATATATTCGAGCTGCTCTGGTAGCCCTTCGTAACTCGACCCATGGTTCTAACTATTCAAGAGGTATGTTAATTCAAACATATAATAAATAAACAACATTTACTATACAAACTACATATTTATTATTAATTGAGTTTTACCTTGTCAGCAATGAGAATGTACATAGGTCATTCACTCGGGGATGTAGAAGTGGTAGCCGCCACCAGGCCCATGAATGTAGCAGGAGCAGGCAACCATTGATTAGCATTTTATCTTGTTTAGTCACCTGACACAACTCTTGGTACAACGTGGCCAACATGACTGATCCCCAACTCATTCGTCCACATTCTTTGAAGTCAACTAGGTGTAGTAGCCACCTTAAGTGTACCAAATTTTGAGATTTATCAGGCATTAAATGCCCCTGATTAACCTCAAGATGAATGTTAAGACATATTGTTCTTTGATGACGTTAGGTAGGTCCTTAGAAAGATATTTAAAATTGGTTGCCAACCATTTCATACTATTGAACCACCTTGAAACTTGTTCGACACCTTCCCCAAAAATGCCTTGCATAGGTCTTCTTTATTGGAACGATTGCTGACCCTATGATGATTGGCTCATTCACCGCTAAACTGAGTTCTGGCAGGTAGTCTAAAAAACCAACTACAGCTCTTCCTTGTAAGGAATAAGGAAAAAATTGCATCCTCAAGGCATCATTAGGAACGCCTTGTTGACTAAAGGAAGCATAAATAAATAAAAAAGATTTAAGATGTTCTCTTGCATCTTAATATGGCCTATTAGAATTCAGCATTTGAAACATTACTGGCTTGAGTTCAAAATTCTAAGTTGGATTGCTGGCCTAACAACTCTTGGTTGTAAATCATCCAAGACAGGTACTACAAAATCTCATATAGTCCTATTTTGTATATGAGCATCTTGTGGCAACAATGGGTTATTAACATTTTGTTGTTGCATCGAAGGTATGGCTGTATTGTTCCCTGGTAGAGCTATATTTCTTTATTCTAAAAGTCTATTTTGAACAGTCCTTTCAATTTCTAGATCAAAATCGACAAGAAAATTTGAATTTCTTCATGTCATAAAATACCTAAATTGAAGCTAAAGAAATAGCAACAAAGAAAAACCAGTTAGTGAATACTAAATATTATATAAAGAAGATAAAGTGCAAAAACACATAAAAACAAAAATAAACATAAAAAAAATGCCATCCCTGGCAACGGCGCCAAAAACTTGATCGGCTTTTAACATCACAGCAATAATGTGCAAGCGAACACTAGTGATGCAAGTATAGTAGATAGATGTGAATCTGTCGAATATCGATCCCACAGGGATGGGTGTCTTTTGTCTATTAATGTTGGTGCAATAACTATATATAAATGAGATAAATTGTAAGGATAATTGTTGATGCAATAACTTTAAAAGCAATAAAATAAAATATGATGATGATAAACTGGGATCCCTAACATGAATCTTCAACAGAATACTAAGTGCTCACAATGTATAAAATGATAGATGATTGTCGAAGCAATAAAGTTCAATGTATATCTTACCCAGCGTCACTCCTCTATTTAATCTGAGACTTAAACATGAATACTAACCTAACCTTTTGATGATGGCAATACTGCACTATTAAGAACAAGCGGACTAAATTCCTTTAATCCTCACTCAACTTCCGTTGTAATACTTGTTGGCTCAAACTGTCACTGCACTTTCCACTGTCATTAACTGCAATAACACTTCTGTGTTAAAAAAACATTCAAACCCCAAGATTAAGCAATAAAAGCATGATTGAATAAGATAACATTTCACCAAGAATTCATTAGTATTTCCATACAATAAGAAATCAGAGAGTAATCACCAACATTTAGAAAGAAATAAGAAAGAATTGAGTGGAGAATACTATCCCTAGACAAATCAACTGAATCTCTCTATTCCCTTTTGTCTCGCACTTAGGTCTC
Source organism: Gossypium arboreum (assembly GCF_025698485.1). Taxonomy (NCBI): domain Eukaryota; kingdom Viridiplantae; phylum Streptophyta; class Magnoliopsida; order Malvales; family Malvaceae; genus Gossypium; species Gossypium arboreum. The sequence continues at coordinate 47,030,699 of NC_069079.1, forward strand.
ACTGTCAGAAGCTACTCTGTATCTAGTTTTCACGTTGGTTTTGTAACAGCCCAATTTTGGGTCTAGTCGGAACAGTGGTTTCGGGACCACAAATTCGACGCAGAAAAATTTATTTATATTATATTTTTATGGTCTACAATTTTATGGAATAATTTTTTGAAAATTTTGTTCAAAACTTTTGACGTTTGGGCACTCAATTTAGTCAAAAGAACTAAATTATAAAAAGTGCAAAAGTTGAGTGCTATAGGTTAAAGGTGTCCAATTGCTATGAAATTCTAAATTGAAGGTCCTTAGATGGTAATTAGACAATTGGTTAAGTTGGTGGACAAAAATGGACATGGATAGGTATGTTTCTAAAGTTTTTCATTAAGGGTATTTTGGTAATTTAGTAATTAAAATGAATTAAAAACCAAATTAAAAGCCAATTTTTGCTCATATTCTACCCCATGGCTGAAACTTGTATGGAGAAGACATAGCTAGGGTTTTGGAAACTTTCAAGCTCGATTGTAAGTCTGTTGTAGCACCGTTTTTAATCAAGCTCGATTGTAAGTCTGTTGTAGCACCGTTTTTAATGATTTTTAAGTTTTTGAAATCTTCATAACAATATCTATCTATTTCTACCACTAATTTGAAGTGATGTCAAAGTTTTAAATTTTACCCATAGGGAACATGTATGTATTTTGATGTTTGATGGTAGAAAATGCATGTTTGTTGTTTGTTAAACGACTTTTGCTAAGTGATTTTCGGTAAAAATGCCTAAAAGGACCTATTTGTAAAAAGTTGTAAAATGGGTATTAAAGTGTGAATAAATGAAAAATATGGGCTATTATGAGCATGATATAGGTTTGGCTAGGCTTGGGTTTTGAAGAAATTGAACGAAAATCATTTTACGAGCCTAGGGACTAAAATGTAAAAGTGTGAAACTTTAGGAACAAAAATATAATTTTTTCATAATGTGATTTTGGGATGTTTTGAATAGTATAATGATTGAATAAGTTAAATGTGATATTAGAGATAAAAAAAATAAGGTTCGGACCTAGAACGAGGGAAACATGTATTTGACAATTTAGTCCTTTTGGCTATTTTTGTACCGAGGTAAGTTCGTATGTTTAATAAGCATTAAATTATATATGTATAAATGCCCAATTGACATAATTGTGGTAAATGCTATATTATTGAAATGGCCGATAGAGATTCGATACAGCGAAAGTCCCAATTGAACCTTAGGGATAGTTAGGATACAAATGTCATGACATTAGGGTTACTGAGATTTCATGTAAGACCATATATGGGATATGGCACCGATATGAGACTTCATGTAGGACCATAGCTTCTCTTGGCATCGATATGAGATTACATGTAATACCATATCTGGGATATGGCATTGGTATAGTACTGTGTGTACGAGATCCCCGAGTATCCTTTAGTATTCCAAATGGTTCAGTGGGAAAATTTAATGAGTATGTCAAAGAAGAGAACGTGTACGTAAGTATGACGAATTAGTATAGGTATATACGTAAAGTTTATAAGCATTGACTTTATGATATTGCAAGTTCATGATTATGTGAAAGCCTTGTGATTATTGGTCTATACTTGCGATATATGAAATTCATAGTAAATTCGGTTGACTATTATGTGATTGGCTTTCGGGCCAAATTGAGTTAAGATATAGCATGTTTTAATCACATAAATTGTGATTTATCAAATATAAGAAAAAGGAAAGATTGGAATAATTGCCTATTAAAATGGTCATGAATGTACGGGAAGATAAAAGTTTATGAAATTGAAAGATAATAAGATATATGCTTGGAAATATGAGTACGCATAATTAATGTGCATGTTTATTATGAGATATGAAATGATTTGTTAATTGCTGTAATATGTTACAAAGGAAAGATTATGGTTGTTAGGCTAATGCCAGGATATGTTAAATTATGCTTACAAGTTGAAAAGAGCAAGCATTGTGACCGAATAAATTATAACCAAGAGTGTAACACCCCTTACCCATGTCTGACGCCAGAACAGGGTACGAGGCATTACTGGACTTAAACATACACATTCATGCAAAAATCGGGCCATAAAATCTCTTTTAATTCAAAACCTTTCAAACACATGCATCTCGTCCCTTAGTTGAGTCTGCAAAACCCAAAAAATTCATCGAAATTGATTTGAGACTAAACTGAGAACTTTGAGAAGTTTCGGGAAAACTTAGAAAATTTTCCCATGAAACAGGGTCACACGCACGTGTGGACATAGGGACACGCCTGTGTGCCTCCGGCATGCCCGTGTCCTCAGGCTGTGTAACTCTCTGTTTATGACGTCAGCATGCATATCGAACCACACGGCCGAGCCACACGTCCGTGTCTCCAGGCCGTGTCTCAGCCCGCTTGGCAAACACTTAGGCTATTTTCCAAGCCTTCATGTTACCCATAATCTCTTACAACCATATGCACATCAAAATCACAAATCATGGCATCATTTTAGGGATTAAACACTCTTTATTAAGATATATCCTTAACATTAACGTGTCCTCTTACAAGTAATAGAACTACTCATGCAATATCAAGTCTAGATTCCTTATTTCATATTCATAAGACTTGTCATTTTGATGACCACTTTTACCATTATACTATGGTTACCAACTTATCCATCAAGCACTCATGTTCAATCATTATCACGTTGTGTTTATAACATGCAATTACTACATGGCTATGACCACCTCAATTGGTCCTAGAGCATACATCCAACACACATGTCATATTACTAACCATGCATGGCAAACAAACATAATCACATTATAAACATTAGAAATTACATGAATAGCTAGGCTTACAAGCCATAATCAATATGAGCCACATCTCATGGCCATATACATATAACTCGATATAAGCCAACACATTTGGCCAAAGCAAAATAATACATGTCAATCAACTAGATCCATATACATGCCACTCACTTGAAATTTCTAATATATGCTCCATTATTCCAACGGTAGAGACTTGATAGTGTGATGCTGCCTCCAACGATCTCCAATCCCGAGCTAACATGAAAACACTAAAGGAAAGGAAAGGAAGGGAGTAAGTTTTATAGCTTAGTAAGACCGTATGATAATAATAAGCAATTTATCAACTTGCTTCTCATGGTAATACAACCCTATTTGCATTTTCACTCATGTTCCAGTCAAGTTGTTTTCTCGAGTTACAGTCACTAAATTATTTATACCTAGAGCTACGAAACTCAAAATTAAGTTCTACTAAATTTCCCTGAAACTAGGTTCACATATCTTCTTACCATAAAATTTTCAAAATTTTTGGTTTAGCCAATTAGTACAGTTTATTCCTTAAATTTACCTTTTTTTGCTATCTAACAGTTCTGACCCCTCTTCACTAAAAATTAACTATCTCATAATACGAGACTCAGATGATGTTCCCGTCTATTTTCTTAAAATAGACTCATTAAGAATTCTAATAATATAAATTATAACTCATAAATATTTTTTTACAATTTTCAATGATTTTCTCAAATCAGAACAGGGGATTTCGAAGTCATTTTGAATATGTCTCACAACAATTAAAATATTTCGTAATATGAAACTCTTTTGCTTATACCATTTCTTCTATGTGAAACTAGACTCATTAGGATTTAATTTCATATTTTATTCAGCCTCGAACTCAATTTCCACAATTTTTGGTGGATTTTTAAAGTCGGACCATGGCTGCTGTCCAAAACTGTTTTAGTGTAAATTAACGATACTACGTTTATCACACCATATTAATTCATTTTCACCACATTGGTAAGGTTACATATTCATACATCATAAGTATAGACCTATAATCACAAGGTCATCACAAAATCATTCTCATAAGGATGAATTACCTATTTACATCTTCACTGAATGTGCATCATAAACTAAAACCATTTCTCATGAGCTTGGCATACACACCTGTGTTACCCAGCATGCTCATATTCATTCCTTACTAATCATATAACATGAATTGAATTCATATCTCATCAATTTCATGTAAGTATCTGTACTACTCACAATATGGTCACAGCCTTTCTCATTTAGATTAAGCCGTAACTCTCACTGTTGAACCATTTAGAAAACTATCAGATATTCACTAAGCCTCAAACATAGGGTATAAAGCCGATGCCATGTTCCAGACATGGTCTTACACTGGCTCATCCATCAAGTCGATGCCATGTCCCAGACATGGTTTTACACTGGCTCATCCATCAAGTCAATGCCATGTCCCAGACATGGTCTTACATTAGCTCTCACATATCCGTGTCGATGCCATGTTTTAGACATGATATCCATGTCGACGCCATGTCCTAGACATGTCTTAAACTGGCATATCTCGTAGCCGATGCATGTCCTAGACATGTTTTACACTGGCTTACATCTCAAGGCCGATACTTGTCCTAGACATGTCTTACACTAGCTCTCATCTCAATGCCGATGCCATGTCTCAGACATGGTCTTACACTAGTCCACAATAACACATATGTCATGGCATGAATATCCGATTTATTTTCTAGGTTCAAACGGGAATTCTACTATCCCAATTTTCATCATACATTTTCATTTCCACAATCAAGCAAATCATGCTATATTGATTCAACACATACAATGATAATGTGGTTGTAATATTTACATACAACTTACTCGTTTAATGGAATATCATATTCCATCAAACCTCCAAGCACTCAATCAACACATAAATGTTATTTACATTTGACATCACTTTCTCATATACAATATCATCAACATAAACTTTAATACAATCATGGCAAGATATATTTTCAAGTAAAATAACAATGACATAAATATCATGCTCATTTAATCACACAGACTTACCTCAAATGCAATTTCAGCTAATTATTCTCTTTTTGTATTTAACCACTCACTTTCTCGATTTAAGCCCAAATCTCGATTTTCTTGATTTGCAAGGGATGGAAGTTGCTGAAATTTTGAGCTTTCAAAACCTCTATTTTGCTGGTATTTTCGATGGGGGAAGGAAGAAAGATGAAAAGATGCATCTTTTTCTTTTTCTTTTATTTTAATGCCAAATAAGCTACCTAACACCCACAAACTTTGATTTTTCAAATTCTTTCTTTATATGGCCGGCCAAGCACCTTATTTAGGGTCTATTTGCACTTTAAACACCCTACATTTTGGTTCTCTAGCTATTTAACATATTTAGCTAGCAAAACAAAACTTTTGCCCTTTATGAGATTTAGTCCTTTTTCGCAATTAAGCATAAAATCGCTAAAATTATTTCACCACAATTTTCATGCACTCATATAATCATGCTATAACACATAAAATAATATTAAAAATAATTTCTCTGACCCTGGAATAGTGGTTCTTAAACTACTATTCTGACTAGGCCCAAAATCAGGCTGTTACAATTCTCCCCCCTTAGGGATTTTTGTCCTAAAAAATGTTACCGAAAAAGTGGTTTTGGTATTCACATAAACTTCTCTTTCACATAATCATTGCTAAAGAACTTTCACTCGACTATGTCTTTAATACTTATCTTTTTACTTTCTCATATCAGTCTCATAAGCAGTTCATTACTATACTACACCTCGGCTGAATTTGAACCTCTATCTGAGAGTTCATACACACAAAAGTCCGATATATGTCATCATGTCACATATACACACATACTTGAATCCTTTCGAATTCGAATAGTAAAACTAGTCAGTTCTTCTTGACCTTATACTCTCTAATTTCACACAGTTTGTTTAATGGAGACTAGTATTCTAAGAAATCTGACTATTATAATGACACAAAGTCTCATTAATCTGATGAGCGGGAATTCAATACATACCGGCATGATTCACATATCTCATCAAACATCTAGCAATAAACTACATCACATTTTTCTCTTTCAGAGACAAGAATAATCTATACATGAAATCCATATCAACTTTTTCTCATCTCCATTCTAGTGCTAACACAGGCAGAAATAATTCTGATGACCCTTAATATACATCCTTAAACTTTTCAACATTTCTAGAATTCATGCACAAAAATCAACAATGTCGAGTTCCAAATTCAATCACTAATACAATATTCTCGAGGGTTTCCTCGCGAAATTTTTGTATAAGTTTTGGATTTTTCTGTCTGAGTACCCGTAGCCACAATTTGCTTTCTCCAAGATCATACGATTGCATTATCCCAAATAACACAAATATCTCAATTGAAGGCATTAATTTCAATTAACTTACTTGAGAAAAGAGATCTATCATACCAATTGAAATTCAAAATTTCACCACTTAGGCCTTTGCCGATGTTAAATCCTTATACGTAAATTAGAAAAATCCAAATACTAAAATCACCGCATTACCATGATCACATCAGGAGCATAGTCACACTTGACATGATTATCGCAAGTTAAAGAACACACTTTGAGCATGAGTCATAATTGACAGATTATGGAAAAAATATAACAAGAAAACCAAGTAAAGAAATCTAGGATAGAGAAATTCCAAGATACGGGACTATATCGGAAGACTGAAAACAACCTCTTAAGAAAATATGAAAGACTTTGATAATTCCTCAGAGGGAAAAAGTCTAGAAGAAAGTATCATTTAATCCCACTGGAATCAAATAGGATAATTTAGAGAAACAGAATCATAGCATCATGTGCATTTTCTCATAAGTTCCCATCAGAATGAATATAACAGAATACCAGAGAGAAGTAGAGCAAGGCAGATTATAAACCAATCAGACCGATAATGTCTTCGCCTGACATTAAGATCAGATAACATTCTCATATAACAAGAATTTCATCAGAAGATAGATAGCCATTATAATACTTCCGAGAACAATGATCTCTCAGTATATATATAGAGAGACAGTCATCATCTACTCACTATGATTTCTATACTCAGACATCTCATGTTTCAAATATTATTCCTCTAACTATTTCTATCATCACAACTCCCATATCATTACACTTTCTCAACCTCATACCTGAGTAATTCGATTTACCAAAGTACATTTCTTCTCTAACTGTGACAGTGCATAATTCACATAATCTTTATGTCAACCTAATACTTTTCTAGCTTTGGCTTACTTATCAACTCATTCTCAATCTTTAATCGTGTTTATAGACATTTCTCAACTGAACTCTTTGGTTTCATACTTATGAATTTATTCAACACAAATCTCGTGAAATTCCATTACAATACACCACTCTGGTAAGGGGGGTGAGGTCGTAGGGCCTCTGACTCGACTCTCATATACATACACATGTAACACAACTTTCATCATAGCAACATCATCAAAATCATATCATTCATTTCAGACAGACCGAAATTCATATTCGTTTTACGCCAACTTTCCAGTTATCTCATTTAGACAAGTATACTCATATATGCACTCTATGAATTCTGAGTAACTTTACTTATCCTATTCATTTAATCAAAATAGTGATGTACATAACACTATACGAGAGCCAACAAACATGGATAAGTATATTCCAATCTATACTTTCATTTCACACATCATCAAATGCATATCATTACAAACATGTAAATCAATCCAAGTAATTTAACACTTATAATCAGACTATGTGAATTTGCCAACCATATTCATTCAAATAAGTATAAATGAACATTCTTTCTAGCTGTATTTTTAGTAAGTTATCTAAACACATGCATTCACTCGAACAAATCAATCATGTACAGCATGGGATTATCAATCAATCATAGATAAGCTTATTATACCATGTACATATACATTTCACGAATTCTTGTTCATACCTTTCTGAGTTTCAACTCTTCATAACTGCACTTTATTGAATACTTTAACATAATTATCTACGCGATCAGGTGTAGCTCTGTTGGAGAGTACCTTGCCCATACAAGATAATTCTCATTCACTCCGGGAGATATCACACTATCACAAGCTTGTGGCATGTATAGCTAGACTCTTACACGTGCTAGGTTAGTCTGAGAACCGACTAAACCATTCTCTGATACCACTAAATGTAACACCCCTTACCCATGTTTGATGCCAGAACAGGGTACGAGGCATTACCAGACTTGAACATACACATTCATGCAAAAACTAGGCCATAAAATCTCTTTTAATTCAAAACCTTTCAAATACATGCATCTCGTTCCTTATTCGGGTCTACGAAGCCCAAAACATTCATCAGAATCGATTCGGGACTAAACCAAGAACTTTGAGAAGTTTCGGGAAAACTCAGAAAATTTTCCCATGAAATAGAGTCATACGCCTTGTGGACAGAGGGACATGCCTGTGTCCTCAGGCTATGTAACTCTCTATTTATGACGTCAGCATGCACATCAAACCACACAGCCGGGCCATACGCCCGTGTCTCCAGGCCATGTCCCTCATATGGTTGAGACACACGGCCGTATCTCAGCCCTCGTGGCCAACACTTAGGCTATTTTCTAAGCTTTAATATTGCCCAAAATCTCTTACAACCATATGCATATCAAAATCGCAAATCATGACATCATTTTAGGGATTAAACACTTATTATTAAGACATATCCTTAACATTAACGTGTCCACTTACAAGTAATATATCTACTCATGTAATACCAAGTCTAGATTCCTTATTTCACATTCATAAGACTTATCATTTTGATGACCACTTTTACCATTATACTATGGTTACCAACTTATCCATCAAGCACTCATGTTCAATCATTATCACGTTGTGTTTATAGCGTGCAATTACTACATGGCTGTGACCACCTCAATTGGTCATAGAGCATACATCCAACACACATGTCATATTACTAACCATGCATGGAAAACAAACATAATCACATTATAAACATTAGACATGACATGAATAGCTAGGCTTACAAGCCATAATCAATATGAGCCACATCTCATGGCCATATACAAATAACTTGATATAAGCCAACACATTTGGCCAAATCAAAATAATACATGTTAATCAACTAGATCCATATACGTGCCACTCACTTGAAATTTCTAATATATGCTTTATTATTCCAAATATAGCGACTTGATAGTGTGATGCTGCCTCCGACGATCAACAACCCCGAGCTAACCTGAAAACACTAAAGGAAAGGAAAGGAAGGGAGTAAGTTTTATAGCTTAAGAAGACCGTATGATAATAATAAGCAATTTATCAACTTGCTTCTTATGGTAATACAACCCAATTTTCATTTTCACTCATGTTCCAGTCAAGCTATTTTCTCGAGTTACAGTCACTAAATTATTTATATCTAGAGCTACGGAACTCCAAATTAAGTTCTGATAATTTTCCCTGAAACTAGACTCACATATATTCTTACCATAAAATTTTTAGAATTTTTGGTTTAGCCAATTAGTGCAATTTATTCCTTAAAGTTACCCTTTTTTCCTGTCTGACAGTTCTGACCCCTCTTCACTAAAAATTAACTATCTCATAATACGAGACTCGGATGATGTTTCCATCTATTTTTCTTGAAAAAAGACTCATTAATAATTCTAAGCATATAAATTATAACTCATAACTATTTTTTTTTTACAATTTTCAATGATTTTCCCAAATCAGAACAGGGGATTTCGGAGTCATTCTGACTTTGTCTCACAACAATTAAAATATTTCGTAATATAAAACTCTTTTGCTTACACCATTTCTTTTATGTAAAACTAGACTCATTAGGCTTTAATTTCATATTTTTATTCAGCCTCTAACTCAATTTCCACAATTTATTGTGGATTTTAAAATTCAGACTATGGCTACTGTCCAAAACTATTTTAGTATAAATTAACGGTACTATGTTTATCATACCATATTAATTCATTTTCACCACATTGGTGAGTTTACACCTAACATCCCGAAATAGATCCTAAACGGAATAGTGGTTGGAAAACCACGAATTCAAGGTCAAAAAAATTACTTCGATAAAGTTTTAAGGTTTATTCATTGATTGAATAATTGTGTGAAAATTTCATGAAGAAATTTTATGTATAAGTGCCTAATTTGATAATTAGGACTAAATTGTAAAATTAGCAAAATGTGTGTTCTAGATAATAAAAGGGATTTAATTGAAATGGGTTCTTAAAGTGGAGGTCCTTATTTAGTAATTAGACCATTATATTTATTTGGACAAAAATGGGCAAGAATAGGACAAATTTGAAAGAAAAGCCTTTAAGGGCATTTTGGTCATTTAGTAATTAAAAGAATTAAAAAGGAAAAATAAAGCCAAAATTAGTGCATCTTCTTCATGGAGGCCGAATATAGCATGGGGGAAGCCATAGTTAGGGTTTCCAAGCTTTCCAAGCTCAATAGTAAGTCTGTTCTAGCCTCGTTTTTAATGTTCTTTACGTTTTTGGAGTCCCGGTAACTTGATTTAGCTTATTCTGGCAATAATTCATGCTAGGGTTCATATTTGGAAGAATACCCATAGGCTAAATGTGTTTATTTTGATGTTTTATGGTGGAATATGAAGCTTGAAATTATGTTAAACAACTTTTGCTAAGCGATTTTAAGTGAAAATGAGTAAAACGACATAATCGGTAAAAATACCTAATGTTCATTAGTACATGATAGAGTGAGAATTTGATGTTTCCATAGAAGGGAAAAATATTCAGCGTGTCATAAAACATAAGAAAAATGGATAAATTTTAATTTTCGAGCCTAGGGGCAAAATCATAATTCTGCAAAAGTGTAGGGGCAAAATTGTAATTTTTCCAAAGTTTGAGTTAGGGAAGGTTTTGAATAGTAAATTAATTAAATAAGTGAAATATGATGTTTTAGATCCCGAAAAGTGAGGTTTGGACCTAGAAAGGGAGAAAAATCGAAAATCGGGAAAGTTGGTAAAATGGTCGTTTTGGTATTGAGGTAAGTTCATATGTTTAATAAGCATTGAATTATGCATATTTTAATGATAAATTGATATTTTGTCCATAAATACTTTAGTATTGAGTTTCAGATATAATGATTAATGTTCGATAATAATTCGATATTGGAAACAGAACTTGTATAATTTATATGTAAGACCATTGATAAAAAGAAAGTATTGACTAGCATATTTTGATGAGAATAAGTTAAGTTGATGATATGATGAGATTGAGAATGTAAGTATGTAAGTTGAGTAGCATTTTATTATTATGCAATTATTGTTATTAGTATTGTTATTATTGAGTTATGCAACTAACCTTGAGAATTCGAGCAAGTATATTTCAGCTATGACTTGACAAGGCATTGATATCTCAAAGTCCATGGTTGTACCATGGAAATTAGGGAAGAATTGATGGAAAAGTCCATGTTTATAACAATAATTAAGGAGGAATTGAAGGTTAAGGATACCATGTAAAACCATGTCAAGACATGGCATTGGTAAGGCAAGGATCCCGTGTAAGACCATGTCAAGACATGGCATCGGCATTGATTAAGGACTCCATGTAAGACCATGTTTGGAACATGGCATTTGGTAAGACAAGGATACCATGTAAGACCATGCCAAGGCATGACATTGATAAGTTCTATAAGGCAAGGAAATCATGTAAGACCATGTCAAGGCATGGCATTGATGAATTACTATAAGGCAAAGGTCCCATGTAAGACCATGCCAAGGCATGGCATTGGTGAGTTCATATGGCAAGGATACCACGTATGACCATGTCAAGACATGGCAATGGTAAGTTCAAAAAGGAAAAAGTTCTCGAGTAATCAAAAGAGTAAGTCAAAGAAACGACAAGGTGAGAACATGAAGAAAGAGTACAGGTATGCATTTAAGGCTTATTTAATATTGAGATTGTAAGTAATTGAGATTATCAAGTATTAAGTAAGTGATGAGTTTTCAGTTATGCTTCTGACTCTTTATGACATGATTGGCAATATGCCTATATTATGAAAGAGTACACATGTGTTAAGTGAGATGTTGCAAGTATGTAAGTAAGCTATTAAGTAAGATGCCTTTTGTATTCTAAGCCTTTGGTAAGGTTACTGATGAGTAAGATGAGAAAGTAAGAATTAAACATTGTTTAAGCAAATTATGACAACATAGTAGTAAGCTAAACTGATTGCTGATGCTTATTATTTTACATGTGAACTTACTAAGCTTTATAAGCTTACTTCTTTCACTTTCCCATGTTTCAGAGTACTTAAAAGCAAGCTCAGGTTGGAGGTCATCGGGGATCACTTCACACTATCGACTATCAAGTTACCAAATGGGTATCTTTGTTGACAAACGTTCTAGTTTATGGCATGTATAGGGACTTAGCCATTTTTTGTGTATGTCCTTATGATATGGCTAATGAATGGTATGTAAATATTTGATAATGATTAGCTATTGAAATGGCTAATCAAGAACATGTTTCGGTGTTATGTAAGCCTAAATGGTAGTTAATAAAAAGAAATCATGAAAAAGTGAAATTAGCATTAAAACAGAATTAAATAGCAGCAGTGACATGATCTTGAAAAATCACCAAGAATAGTAGAAATGGAATTAGGTGATGAATGAGGTATAAAATTAAATCTTATTTAGTATATTTTCATATGAAAGAAACAGAGTACGCAAAAGAAGTGTATATTAAGAAATATTTGAATTTTAGTGAGATAGGGTCAGAGTGATTTTTGAATCCCCTATTCTAACTTTATAAATTCACTAAAAATGTTACAAAAATAATTAGGAGTTATAGTTTATATTTCTAGATTCCTTAGTGAATCTAATTTCAAGAGAAACAAATGGCATGGTTATTTGAATTTCGTATAGGGAGAAAATTGATTCGTAGTGAGGAGAGGTCAGAGTAGTCGAATAGTACAACAGGGGAAACTTTAACTAATAAACTGTACTAATTGGCATGACCAAAAATTCTAGAATAAAATTGGTAAGAAGATATATGAGTCTAGTTTCAGGTAAAATTCACGAATTTAAATTTTGAGTTTTGTGCCATGAGTTATGATTTATTTAGTGACTATGACGCAGGTGGCAGTTTTATAAGGAATAATAAAATAAATTGTTTTGATTTGTCTAAGTATTCGGAAAATTTTTAATGTTCTTGATTTTGTACTGAACCGTTTCAATTGCATGTTTTAGGGTCTCGAAGGCCCTTTTTAGGGACATATTGAATGAATGTAAATAAATTAATTTTAAAAGCAACCCCGAATTAGTAAGTTAAGTCAGGTAACGCCTCATGCTCGACTCTGGCGATGGTCTCGGGTAAGGGGTGTTACATTTATTGGTATCAAAGCAACAGTTTAGTTGGTTCTCGAAATATTCAGTATGAGTAAGAGTCTAGCTATAAATTCCATATTGAACTATGATAGTGTGACGACTCCCGACCCAGATATAAAATGTTTTGTCAAACAGATGCGCACTCCAACCGAGCTAAGTTTGATAGTACAGACAGTATGTTTATGATGAGTTGAGGCTCATAAAATGTAAGAACAATGGTTCATGATGTTTATGTGATAATGAATAAATTGTGAATAAGAATTGTTTAGGAAATATGAAAGATGAGATAAGATGAAAGGAAAGTTTATATTGAGATAAGTGTTCATGTTAAATTGGCATTTGCTTGATGCTATATGTATAACTAGAGAAGTTAAGTGAATGCTATGAGTAATATTACTCCATATTTATGAATGCATGTATAAGTGCACTAATTTGTATAAGATGATCATGAAGTCATTGTATTATGATCGTGCATGTTAAGTTGCTTGAAGCAAATTTTATAATTGTGATAATATTTTAATATGATGAGTGTTAAGTTATATGCATGAGTATGTAAGAGGTAAGTCAGAGGTGTTACAACCTCACCCCCCTTATCAGCAAGGTAATTCAGAGTGAGATTTCATGAAATTTAGATTGAATAGGCTAAAGTGGAAAACTAAAGAGTTCAGTGACAGATTTATTGACGATGTAATCAGAGTCGAGAATGATTTAGCAAATGAACACAGTTGCAGAAAGGATGCCAAGTTAATAATAAATTCATCCGGATAACTGAAATGTTACAATAAAAGAAAGGTCAGGCTCAACTAATGCACTCATTCAAGTATGATATGTAAGGCATATGATTGCTAGATTTTCTTCCGAATAAATTCCAACTGTGAATGGGATAATGTGAATTTAGTAATGATAGAATTAGACAGAGGAATAATAATTGAGCCGTATTAATAGTTGAATGTAGAGTTTATAGTTGAGAAATTATAGAAAAATCTTTTCCAACTACTATATGTGTACATTTACTTTCAAAGATATATATAAATATATTCAAGATCATAAATGCAATTCTTGAAGTATGAGAATGTTAGTTAAATTTATAGACAGATGAAAGCATTATAATTTGTTTGAGCTGTGATTGATATTGCTCTATCTATTCCAGTTTTCTACTTCAACATGCAAATGGAAGGTTGACAGTAAGATCTGTATGATGTTAGTGATCTGTATTGTTAACTATTGCTTAATGAACGTAAAGGAAAATTTTATGGCTTTTGTCATGATTGTTCTCAGTGCTTGTGAGTATTATCCTTTTCTTTTGGAAATTTTCTGAGATGCTATTGAAACCTTAACTGTTCTATATGAGATGTGGTTACCAGGAATTCTGTGTAGCTCTATGTTCTGAGATTTTATTATCTCAGTTTTATTAATAAATTACTGTTCAAAGTATCATCCATGAGACATTAGTAGAAAATGCTCTATTGATGAAAATGGTTTCTTCTTATTATGAGTATGTTTATGATGATTACGAGTTCGAGCCTGATAATGAAAGTATAGAGGTATAGTTATTAGAGGTATAAAGATTTTGCTTTTGCACTGGTTGTTATTGAAATTTGTGTTTAAATCTCTCAGATGATCAAGATGTTTTATTTTCACCCGAGACATTATTTACTAAAGTAATTGAGAAGTCAATCTTATTATGACATCATGATTTTTGAGTAGTATGAGTATTGCAGCCTCAGTGTAGTTCAGTTCAGACATGTGTTTTGATTTTCATTTTTCGCATAATCTTGATATTTATATCAATGAGTTAAAGACCAAATGCTATGTTCTTTCAAGTTATGCAGTAATAATGATTTGTGATTAGCTCTTTGAAGAAATCACGACAGAATGTATGTTTGAGATATCATGACAGCATAGAGAAGAACAGTTTTTGAAAAGTTATTGTATTTTAGTTGAGATTGATTCAGTTGAGCAGTTGATTGAGTTATATGTATGTTTGAATTATTCATGGCTTCAGAGGTAAATGTAGATTTTTCATCTATAAATAGATAAATGACCCGAGTAAATAGTACATATTCTAGAGGTTATGGTATAGAGTTGTATACGCATATCAGAATGGTTGCATCAGAGGTTTATTTTTGCAAATCCAAGTTGTCTGATTGTTAAAGTTCTCATTGTGTGAAGTTTAGTTTGGCTTGAATTCATGCTAATAAAGTATAAACAGTTGAAGATATTAACAATTGAAGTATCCATTATGATTCAGCTTGGTTTGAATAAAGATTTTATGGTTTCTAAAAATGTGTTAATGAGAAATCAAGAGATTTTTCAATAGTTATGATACCTAGCACAGTGATAATTATTTGATTATTTGAAAAGTACAGAGATGGATAATAACTTGAGCTAGTTATACTAGTAAGAGTGTGAAATGTTATGTACCAGACTTTGAATCTGATACCTGAACTTTTAGAGAGTTAAAGTTGATTTTCAAGTATCTCAGAAGCTATTATAGTTAGTATTGATGTTTGTGTGAAAATGTGAGGGTATTTTGAAGAATTGTGCAACGGAATTAGAATTATCACCGAAAGGTTAAATGAGCAATGGTTGATTGCTTGAAGAAGTTTGTGTATTCTTCTCAGTACAAATGAGTTTTTCTACTAAAGGATTATCTAAGTTATTCATTTTGAGGTTTTAATTGTTATGGTTGGAAATCCAGGGTTGCACCGTGACTTTAGAAGAAAGCTACAGTAAGTTTTGACTATGAGATTGCTAAATGTTACTGCATGTCACCTTTGTATTGATAGTTGAATTGAGGAAAAGAAATTTGCAGAATTAAAATGAGCAGAAAGGATTAGAGGAAAGTGAAAATTAATTACAGAAATCAGAGATATATTATCAAAAATTTTATACAGAATCAAAATGTAAGAATATTGATACTCAAAAGAGAAACAAGTATTATTATTATTTTTTTGAAAGTACCTTAGTGGTAGAGAATTTCCATTTTGGTAAGAAAAGAAGAGTTGGTTGCATTTCATCAGAGAGTATGAGGTTAATGATAAAATAAGGTCAGTTACTTATAGTAGGTATTCTAGTTCAAAGCCTTAGTTTAAGAAGTAAAATGTTGGGTATGCCAAGGCTGAATGAGAATTTGAAAGTGTTGCTGGAAATCAATTTTGAATCCATTTGTAGGTAAGATTTTCGGGGACGAAAATCCCTAAAGGGGGGAGAAATGTAACATCCCGAAATAGGGCCTAAACAGAATAGTGGTTGTGAAACCATGAATCTGAGGTCAAAAAAATTATTCCGATTAATTTTTAAGGTTTATTCATTGATTGAATAATTGTGTGAAAATTTCATGAAGAAATTTTATATATAAGTGCCTAATTTGATAATTAGGACTAAATTGTAAAATTAGCAAAATGCGTGCTCTAGATAATAAAGGGAATTTAATTGAAATGGGTTCTTAAAGTGGAGGTCCTTATTTAGTAATTAGACCATTATATTTAAATTTGGACAAAAATGGGCAATAATAGGACAAATTTGAAAGAAAAGCTTTTAAGGGCATTTTGGTCATTTAGTAATTAAAAGAATTAAAAAGGGAAAATAAAGCCAAAATTAGTGCATCTTCTTCATGGAGGCCGAATATAGCATGGGGGAAGCCATGGTTAGGGTTTTCAAGCTTTCTAAGCTCAATAATAAGTCCGTTTTAGCCTCGTTTTTAATGTTCTTTATGTTTTTTGAGTAATGGTAACTTGATTTAGCTTATTCTAGCAATAATTCATGCCAGGGTTCATATTTGGAAAAATACCCATAGGTTAAATGTGTTTATTTTGATGTTTTATGGTAGAATATGAAGCTTGAAATTACGTTAAACAACTTTTGCTAAGCGATTTTAAGTGAAAACGAGTAAAACGATATAATCAGTAAAAATATCTAATGTTCATAAGTACATGATAGAGTGGGAATTTGATGTTTCCATAGAAGGGAAAAATGTTCATCGTGTCATAAAACATAAGAAAAATGGATTCTAGGGGAAAAATCGTAATTTTGCAAAGGTGTAGGGGCAAAATTGTAATTTTTCCAAAGTTTGAGTTAGGGAAGGTTTTGAATATTACATTAATTAAATAAGTGAAATATGATGTTTTAGATCCCGGAAAGTGAGATTTGGACCTAGAAGGGGAGAAAAATTAAAAATCGGGAAAGTTGGTAAAATGACCGTTTTGGTATCGAGGTAAGTTCATATGTTTAATAAGCATTTAATTATGCATATTTGAATGATAAATTGATATTTTGGCATAAATACTTTAGTATTGAGTTTCAGATATAATGATTAATGTTAGATAATAATTCGATATTGGAAAGAGAACTTGTATAATTTATATGTAAGACCATATTTTGTATTATGACTTTGTATGATAACAAGAAAGTATTAACTAGCATAGTTTGATGAGAATAAGTTAAGTTGATTATATGATGAGATTGAGAATGTAAGTATGTAAGTTGAGTAGCATTTTATTATTATGCAATTATTGTTATTAGTATTGTTATTATTGAGTTATACGACTAACCTTGAGAATTCGAGCAAGTATGTTTCAGCTATGACTTGACAAGGCATTGATATCTCAAAGTCCATGGTTGTACCATGGCAATTAAGGAAGAATTGACAGAAAAGTCCATGTTTATAACATGGCATTTAAGGAGGAATTGACGGTTAAGGATACCATGTAAGACCATGTCTAAGACATGGCATTGGTAAAGCAAGAATCCCGTGTAAGACGATGTCAAGACATGGCATCAGCATTGATTAAAGACTCCATGTAAGACCACATCAAGATGTGGCATTGGCACTAAGATAAGGATACCATGTAAGACCATGTTTGGAACATGGCATTTGGTAAGACAAGGATACCATGTAAGACCAAGTTTGGAACATGGCATTTGGTAAGATAAGGATATCATGTAAGACCATGCTAAGGCATGGCATTGGTGAGTTCATAAGGTAAGGATACCACGTAAGACCATGTCAAGACATGGCAATGGTAAGTTCAAAAAGGAAAAGGTTCCCGAGTAATCCAAAGAGTAAGTCAAAGAAACGATAAGGTGAGAACATGAAGAAAGAGTACAGGTATGCATTTAAGGCTTATTTAATATTGAGATTGTAAGTAATTGAGATTATCAAGTATTAAGTAAGTGATGAGTTTTTAGTTATGATTGTGACACTTTATGACATGATTGGCAATATGCCTATATTATGAAAGAGTACTCATATGTTAAGTGCGATGTTGCAAGTATGTAAGCAAGCTATTAAATAAGGTGCCTTTTGTATTCTAGGGCTTTGGTAAGGTTACCGATGAGTAAGATGGGAAAGTAAGAATTAAACATTGGTTAAGCAAATTATGACAGCATAGTAAAAAGCTAAATTGATTGCTGATGCTTATTATTTTACATGTGAACTTACT
The DNA here is from genome assembly GCF_025698485.1 of Gossypium arboreum. NCBI lineage: Eukaryota > Viridiplantae > Streptophyta > Magnoliopsida > Malvales > Malvaceae > Gossypium > Gossypium arboreum. The sequence goes on from NC_069079.1 coordinate 47,049,333, forward strand.
AAGCTTTAAAAGCTTACTTATTTCACTTTCCCATGTTTCAGAGTACTTAAAAGCAAGCTCGGGTTGGAGGTCGTCGGAGATCTCTTCTGATCACGTGATTTCGTGATAGGTTTTAAATATTTATAATTATTCATTCTTGAACTAACTATTATCGTGATGTAGGCAAGTGTACCTATCAAAAAGTAGTATAGTTTTAGTAAGACTGGATTGTCGATCCCAAAGGAACTAAAAGTACTAGTAATGACTGCCTTTTTATTATCTAGCCTAAGAATAAAGGGGTTTTTGTTTTAATTAACTAATTATCTAAACTAATAACTCACAAAGAAAAGAATTGGAGAATTGCTTTTGGGGAAAATTGATTGACTTAAGACAATACCTAAGGAAAAATCCACCTAGACTTTACTTGTTATTCTGGCTCCGAATCGGATGATTTATTCATTCAACTTGTTCCGTAGAGATCCCTAAGTTATGTTATTATCCCTATTCAAGACTAATAACGTCTAATCCCTAGATTGAATAACCGAGACTTTTCTCTAATTAACACTCTAGGGTTGCATTAACTCGATCTATGGATCCCCTTATTAGGTTTCACCCTAATCCGGCAAAATCTTGTCACCTTATTTCTAGGCGCGCAATCAACTCTGCTTAATTATGACAAAAGTACTCTTAGACAGGGTCTATTCTTCCTCTGAATAAGAGCTTATCTTGAATCAGTATCCTAGGATATCAAAACAAGAATTAAGAACAAGTTAAATATTTATCATACGATTCAGAAAATAATAACAAGATTCGTCTTAGGTTTCATTCCCCTTAGGTATTTAGGGGATTTAGTTAATAACTAAATAAGAAAATATCTCAGAAGAATAAAAAATACAAAACATAAAGAAAACTGAAAACTTCTGAAGGGAAATTGAGGAGAGATCTTCAGTCTTGATGATGAATCCGGCTTCTGAGATGGATCAATCGGCTTCCTTGAAGTAATTCCTTACTCCCTATTCTCCGTGTCCTCTTTCTTTCTCCTCTAGGGTGTATTTATAGGCTTTGGAATGCCTAAAAACCCTCAAAATCAGCCTTTTCTGAATTGGACTCAACTTGGGCTCGGTAGGGACACACTCGTGTTTAATTACTTCAGGCCGTGTTCGAGCCTGCCAAATTGACACGACCGTGTGGTTTGCCCCTGTGAGGAGGTCCAGCCTATGTTGGTTTCGTACTTTGGCCCATTTTCTCCGTTTTTGGCCCGTTTCTCGTTCCTTTTGCTCTTCTACGCTCTCCTAAGTATAAAGCTTGAAATTAAAGCATTAGGAGCATCGAATTCACCAATTCTAGCGGGAAATCATCCATAAAATGCATTAAACATGGGGTAAAAATATATATAAATTACAGTTTATCAAATACCCCCACATTTAAGTATTTGCTTGTCCTCAAGCAAAATCCTTAACTCATAATCAAAATAAATTCTTGTCAACTTATAATTTCTATCGATAATATCTCACATTAATCGATAAATAATCATACATTGAGAATTCAACTAAAAGAACATAAAAGTTCCAAACATTTCAAGTTGAGCATTTTATTCCAAAAACATAGGTGTCTCCCCTCATCTAAGTAATTACCTTCGATTCAGAATATCACAGAGTTTCACATCCTCACTAAAGATTCACTCAAATCACTCAAAGTGTTTAAGGACAGTAAATGGAGCACTCAATAGTCAATAATGAAAAGTTATTACCATAAGCTTGCATGAAAATCAAATCTCCACCATTGTAATTTAAGATAATACATCAATCAAAAGGTCTTTAGAGGGTTGTAATGAGGCTTGGTTAGGGGGTGTGGTCACAAGCTGAATGAAAGGGTTAGAATTGAGATTGAATTGAAAAATTTCCTAACTAGAAAAAGAGTTAATCTTCACTTGCGTACAATAGAACTTCTTCTCAGAATATGGAATTAGTAATAAATATACATAGTGTTTTTTTTAAGAACAAGTTAAACAACATAGAACAAAACATAGCTAAGTAATCCATTCAACTCAAATCTCGTCAAAAATAGGGATTAATTTAGGGGATTTCAACAATAATGGGTTAAGGGTTAATATTAAGGGTAATACAAAGAATGGTTTGTTAGGCTCAAGGGGGTTTACTAGGGGTTAATCGTGGAGGTAGGCTTTTCATGGCATGAGTGTGTTAATTTTAAGTGCCTTAATCATTTTGACATATCAAATCAAATGGTGTGGTCTCGACATGCGTAATCAAGCAAGTTATAGAATAACAGTTCAATACTGATGCACTCAAAGCAATGATAAGAGTGAGCATGAAAGAATGAATAGATGCTTAAAAGGCTCAAAAATCTCACAAAAAATTATGGCTTTTTGATGATAAAAACTTGTGAATTCCAATTCAAAGGAATACCTAAATTTGGGGAAACAACCTAAGATTTTAAATTCTTAAAAATCAACTTATCATGCTTGATTCTCTATTGTCTTAAAGTTTAAACAATCAATGCATAATTTCCTAGGTTTTAATTCGAGATATATCAATCAAAATCATAAATCAATCAAAATTTATCCTAAATATGATATGAGAGCTTTTCAAGAGAACAAGGAAATCATTCAGGGATTTTCTGATAATGAAATAAATACCCCCCACACTTAAGTTGTACATTGCCCTTAATGTACAAATATAGATATTAAAGTATATAAAAAAATAGGGGGAGATGTGAAACTTCCTGTGTTAAGAATGGATGATATTCTTGGATTGGCGAGATCGAGTATTAGAGATAACTCTGGCAAGCTTGACTTTGAAGATAAGTCGTTTCTAAAAGGAAAACAAGTGAATAAAAGAAAAATAAGATAATTATTCTATATATATATTAAATGGCACGGCCGGAGCACACGCCCGTGTGGTTCGTGTCCCGTCCGTGTTCGTCGCGAATTTGTGATGTCGTCACACGGCCTTACCGCACGCTCGTGTGTATAGGCCGTATGGCTGTATGATCGTGTTGCATGGCCGTGTATGGTATGGTTCGCATCTCCCATGATCGTGTAGGTTTTTGCATGCCCGTGTCTATTTGACAGGTCCGACCATGGGTACTAGCCATGGGCATGTTGAATGCCCGTGTTCATTTGGCAGATTCGACCACGGCCATGTCGCACGATTGTGGTGTTTTATCGTAACCCATATTTAGGGAAATCTTTGCCCTATTTTTACACGGCCGTATTGCACGGCCGTGTTTCCACCCGTGTTGGTCACACGGCTTTAAGCATGGCCGTGTTATAGGCCGTGTGGAGTTGGGAACCTGTGCTTCAAATACTCTGTTAGTGACCTAAATGTTTAAAACTTGAAATTTAAATAATTTAAAATTGTTAGTGCTCGAGGTTGCCTCCCGAGAAGCACTTGTTTATAGTCGAAGCTCGACTGTTACCTTATTGATTAATTCAGGGCAGTTGGTGGAGTCGTAGCTCCTCTCCATCATCTTTAAAATTCTCACCATTATAAAGTTTGAGACGATGGCTATTTACTTTGAAAGTACCGTATGATGGGTGACTTACCTCTATTGTGCCATATGGAAGAACAGATTGAATTACGAAAGGTCCTGACCATCGTGATTTAAGTTTCCCAGGAAATGATTTGGGTCTTGAGTTGTATAGTAAGACGAGATCTCCAACTTCAAATAATTTTCGTTGCTTTAGACGAGTGTCATGGCGCCGCTTTGTTGCTTCCTTGTATAGGCGTGAATTTTTGTATGCATCGGCTCGCCATTTATCAAGCTCATTCAGCTGCATCAACCTATTTTTTCCTGCAAGTTCGGGATCAAGGTTTAGAAATTTCATAGCCCAAAAAGCTTTATCCTCTAGTTCGAATGGTAGATGGCAACTTTTTCCATAAACAAGTCTATAAGGTGATGTCCCTATGGGAGTCTTAAAAGCAGTTCTATAAGCCCATAGGGCATCGTCTACTTTCATTTCCCAATCTTTTCTGTTTGATTCTACTATTTTTTTAAAGATCCGTTTGATTTCTCGATTTGCTACTTCAACTTGTCTATTAGTTTGAGGATGGTATGGGGTGGCTGTTTTTTTGATGAACTTCGTATTTCTTAAGGTTTTTTTTCAAATCGGTTATTACAAAAATGGGTGCCCCTGTCACTGATAGTTGCTCTAGCTGATCCAAATCTCGAGAAGAGTTTTTTAAGGAAACGTACTACCACTCTAGAATCATTAGTAGGTAAAGCTTGTGCTTCCACCCATTTGGACATGTAATTAACTGCTACTAAGATGTATTTATTCCCAAATGAACTGGGGAATGGGCCTATAAAATTGATACCCCAAACGTCAAATATTTCACATGAACGCATATAATTTTGAGGCATTTCATCAGGTCTAGATATGTTACTTGCCTGTTGGCATTTGTCACATGAAGTAACATACCTGTTAGCGTCTTTGAATAACGAAGGCCAATAAAAACCTGATTCAAGTATTTTGTGTGTAGTCTTTGTTCCACCATAGTGTCCTCCGGTTGGCCCTGAGTGGCAATGTTCCAATATTTTTTATGTTTTTGATCTTGTAACGCATCTTCTAATGACTTGATCTGTACATCTGCGAAACAGAAAAGGGGTCATCCTAAAAGTAGTTTTTCACATCATTAAAGAATCGCTTCTTTTGTTGGTGTGTTAACCCTTTTGGGATAATGTTAGCAGCTAAAAAATTCACGATGTCTGCAAACCAAGGTACCTCAGAGTTAGATATAGTGAAAAATTGCTCTTCAGGGAACGAATCATTTATTTCAACGTCATTTATTTCTCTGGTATTGGATTTCTCGAGCCTGGACAGATGATCAGCCACGAGATTTTCAGCTCCTTTCTTATCCTAAATCTCCAAGTCGAATTCCTGCAATAGGAGAATCCATCGAATGGGTCGAGGTTTTACATCAGTTTTAGTTAAAAGGTAGCGAAGGTCGGAATGGTCAGTGTAAACAACAACTTTAGACAATATGAGATATGATCTAAATTTATCAAATGCAAAAACCACAGCGAGCAACTTTTTTTCTGTAGTAGTATAATTTTCTTGTGCACCCGTTAAAGTTTTACTGGCATAATAGATAGGTTGAAAATGCTTATCTCTTCGCTGTCCCAATACTGCACCTACTGCAAAGTCACTCGCATCACACATTAGTTCAAATGGTAAATTCCAATCAAGTGCAATTATGATTGGAGCATTAATTAATTTATCCTTTAAAGTATTAAATGCTTCTAAACACTCCTGATCGAAATTAAAAGGTATATCTTTTTCTAACAATTTAGTCAAAGGCTTAGCTATTTTAGAAAAATCCTTAATAAATCTTCTATAAAAACCAACATGTCCTAAAAAGCTTCTAATAGCCTTAACCGAACTAGGAGGTGGTAATTTTTTGACTGTTTCTATTTTAGATTTATCCACCTCAATCCCTTTACTAGAAATTTTATGCCCTAATACAATACCTTTCTTAAACCATGAAGTGACATTTCTCCCAGTTAAGCACAAGGTTTGTTTCCTCACATCTTATTAAAACTCGTTTTAAATTTTTAAGGCAGAGATGGAAAGAATTACCGAATACCGAAAAATCATCCATAAATACCTCCATGATATCTTCCATGAGTTCGTCGAAGATGGCTATCATACAGTGCTGAAGAGTGGCAGGAGCATTACATAATCCAAAAGGCATTCTACGATAAGCGAATGTACCGTATGGGCATATGAATGTCGTCTTTTCTTAATCTTCAGGAGCTATTGGGATTTGGAAGTAACCAGAGAGTCTGTCTAGAAAGCAGTAATACATGTGTCCGGATAATCTTTCCAACATTTGGTCAATGAATGGCAAGGGGAAGTGATCTTTTCTTGTGGCATCATTCAATTTCCTGTAGTCTATGCAAACTCTCCATCCTATGACTGTTCTTGTAGGGATTAATTCATTCTTTTCGTTGGTCACAACCGTCATGCCTCCTTTCTTGGGGACAACCTGCACTGGACTTACCCAAGAACTGTTAGAAATAGGATAAATAATTCCAGCATCTAGAAGTTTAATTACCTCGGCTTTTACAACTTCCTTCATGTTGGGGTTCAGTCGTCTTTGAGCTTGCACACATGGTTTGTATTCATCTTCCATCAAAATTTTGTGGGTACAAAAAGAAGGGCTGATTCCTTTAATGTTAGAAATTTTCCAAGCTATGGCTTTTTTATGTTCCTTTAATACTTGGATCAATTCCTCTTTCTCCTTGGGCTGCAAGTTAGAAGAAATAATAACTGGTAATGTAGAGTTATTTCCAAGGAATGCGTACTCCAAGTGGTTTGGTAATTGTTTAAGTTCCAGTTTAGGAGGCTCTTCAATAGAGGGTTTTTGCTTAAGTTCATCGTTTAGCTTAATGCCCTCATATTCTACTTGTCTTGAAGAATACTCATTAGGTTCATCATCTGTCTCCTCTTCTTGAGCTAGATATAGTTCCATCGTGTCCTTCTGTATAATTTCCTGTAAAGAGTCTTGAGTAGTGTGACCAATAGAATCAATAAAATAACATAAATCATCCTGTTCCCTAGAAAACCTCAGAGTGTCATAAATTTTAAAGATAATCTCCTCGTCACCTACTCTAAGTATCAATTTACCGTCACCCACATCGATTACGGCCCTAGCAGTCGCTAAAAATGGGCATCCTAAAATTAAGGGTACTTACACATCTTCATCCATGTTATGCACAACAAAGTCAACCAAAAATATGAATTTATCTACTTTTACGAGTACATCTTCTATAGTGCCCCTAAGATATTTAACAGATCTATCGGCTAATTGAATACTCATCCTAGTAGGTTTAGGTTCCCCGAGACCAAGTTGTTTGAACATTTTATATGGCATCAAATTAATGCTAGCACCTAAATCAGCTAGTGCTTTCTCAACATTCAGACTACCAATTAAACAAGGGATAGTAAAACTCCCTAGATCTTTTAGTTTGGTTGGAAATTTATTTTGGAGTATGGATGAGCACTCCTCATTGAGTTCAACTGTAGACAAGTCCTCGAATTTCTGTTTATTTGTTAGGAGCTCCTTCAAAAATTTTGCATACGTAGGCATCTGCGAGATGGCTTCAACAAAAGGTAAGTTGATATGTAATTACTTAAAAAGTTTAAGAAACTTACCGAATTGTGCATCAATGCAATCTTTTTTCAATTTTGCTGGATACGGAACTGGAGGTTTATATTCTTTCGGCACTGGGTTGTCAATATTTTCAGTTTTTTCTTCCCCCCTTTCACGTTGTTAGTATTTTCGGTTTTTTCTTCCCCCCTTTCGCGTATCACGGCTTCTTGTGTTAGCTTCTTTTCAGTTTTCGCTAACACTTTTCCACTCCTTAGTGTAACTGCTTTCACATGCTCTTTTGATTTGGTGTTACTAGGTAAGCTTTCTAGGGGTCTTTCTGAAATTAATTTGGATAGCTGGCCTATTTGAGTTTCGAGCCCTTGGATCGACACTTGTTGATTTTTAAGTGCTGCCTTAGTGTTCTAAAAATAGGTTTCTGACACCGATATAAACTTTGAGAGCATCTCTTCAAGGTTCGGCTTCTTTTCCTATCGATAGGGTGGTTGCTGGTAGCCAGGAGGATGCTGTGGTCTTTGATTTCCTTGACCACCCTAGGAGAAGTTTGGGTGGTTCCTCCAACCTGCATTATAAGTATTACTGTATGGGTTATTTTGAGCCCTAAAGTTATTGTTACCCATATAGTTGACTTGTTCCTCTTCGGTTGTAGGATTGAAGGATTGATATTCTGTATGCACACCTCCTCCACTTGAGTCACACCTCATTACTGGATGTACCTGCGTAGAACCAAGTAAACCATCAATCTTTTTATTGAGAAGTTCTACTTGATTAGAGAGAATGGTGACCGAATCAACGTTATACACGCCGGCTGTTTTGGTGACCGAATCAACGTTATACACGCCGGCTATTTTCGTTAGCTTTGTCCTCATGACCTGCCACTGATAGTTATTCAGTGACATCTCTTCAATAAACACATAGGCATCTTCAGGTGTTTTATTAGTTCTGCCAATAACTGCATCAACCATTTGCCGAGTCGAGGGATTCAGACCATTGTGGAATGTTTGAACTTGGAGCCAAAGCGGTAACCCATGGTGAGGGCACCATCTCAGTAAGTCCTTGTATCTCTCACATGCATCGTAGAGGGTTTCTAAATCCATCTGCACAAAAGAAGAGATATCATTACGTAATTTAGCCGGCGGAAAATATTTTAGTAAAAAATTTTCGGTTATTTGTTCCCAAGTAGTAATTAACCTTCGTGGTAACGAGTTCAACCACTGTATAGCTTTGTTTCTTAATGAAAAGGGAAACAACCGAAGACGTATGGCATCATCAGAAATGCCATTGATTTTAAATGTATCGTAAAATTCCAAAAAGTTTGCTAAGTGAGCGTTGGGATATTCATCCTGCAAACCATCAAACAGAACAAATTGCTGTATCATTTGAATATTGTTAGGTTTCAGTTCAAAATTATTTGCAGCTACAGCAGGTCTAACTATTTTGGATTCGGTTCCAGTTAAAGAAGGTTTAGCATAATCATACATAGTGCGTGGAGCAGGATTTTGATTAGACGCAATTGCAGGAGGTAGCTGATTGCCTTGGTTTTCAGCCATCTCTTCGATTGGGGGTTGAGTATCATCTTCTTGCTCGTTTTCTGTGTATCGTAAGCTTCGCCTTATCTCTCTTTGATTTCTGTGAACTATAAGATCGATTTCTTTGTCAAAAAGTAATGGTCCTGACGGGTTTCTTCTAGTCATAAACTATAAAAACCTGCCAAGAGAAAGAAAAAGTAGGTCAATTAATTTAATAAAATAAAATTAAGTTGCAAGAAAAATAAATGACTAAAGTAATAAAAATTGAGTGTTCCTAATATTTCAGTTCCCCAGCAACGGTGCCAAAAACTTGATTACGTAATTTCATGATAGGTTTTAAATATTTATAATTACTCGTTCTTCAACTAACTATTATGGAGATGTAGGCAAGTGTACCTATCGAACAGTAGTATAGTTTTAGCAAGACCGAATTTTCGAACCCAAAGGAACTAAAAGTACTAGTAATGACTGCCTTTTTATTATCTAGCCTAAGAATAAAGGGGTTTTTGTTTTAATTAACTAATTATCTAAACTAATAACTCACAAAAAAAAAGAATTGGGGAATTGCTTTTGGGGAAAATCGATTGACTTAAGACAATATCTAAGGAAAAATCCACCTAGACTTTACTTGTTATTTTGGCTCAGAATCAGACGATTTATTCATTCAACTTGTTCCGTAGAGATCCCTAAGTTATGTTATTATCCCTATTCAAGACTAATAACGTCTAATCCCTAGATAGAATAACGGAGACTTTTCTCTAATTAACACTCTAGGGTTGCATTAACTCGATCTATGAATCCCTTTATTAGGTTTCACCCTAATCCGGCAAAATCTTGTCACCCTATTTCTAGGTGCGCAATCAACTCTGCTTAATTATGACAAAAGTACTCTTAGACAGAGTCTATTCCTCCTCTGAATAAGAGCTTATCTTGAATTAGTATCCTGGGATATCAAAACAAGAATTAAGAACATATAATTAAGAACAAGTTAAATATTTATCATACGATTCAGAAAATAATAACAAGATTCATCTTAGGTTTCATTCCCCTTAGGTATTTAGGGGATTTAGTTCATAACTAAATAAGAAAACATATCAGAAGAATAAAGAATACAAAACATAAAGAAAACCCAAAACTCCTGAAGGGAAATTGAGGAGAGATCTTCAGTCTTGATGATGAATCAGGCTTCTAAGATGGATCAATCGGCTTCATTGGAGTAATTCCTTACTCCCTATTCTTCGTGTCCTCTTTCTTTCTCCTATAGGGTGTATTTATAGGCTTTGGAATGCCTAAAAACCCTCAAAATCAGCCTTTTCCGAATTGGACTCAACTTGGGCTCGGCAGGGACACGCCCGTGTTTGATTACTTTAGGCCGTGTTCGAGCCTGCCAAATTGACACGGCCGTGTGGTTTGCCCGTTTGAGGTGGTCCAGCCCGTGTTGATTTTGTACTTTGGCCCATTTTCTCCGTTTTTGGCTCGTTTCTCGTTCATTTTGCTCTTTTATGCTCTCCTAAGTATAGAATATGAAATAAAAGAATTAAGAGCATTGAATTCACCAATTCTAGTGGGAAATCATCCATAAAATGCATTAAAAATGGGGTAAAAATATGCATAAATTACAGTTTATCAACTTCACACTATCGACTATCAAGTTACCAAATGGGTATCTTCGTTTACAAATGTTCTAGTTTATGGCATGTATAGGGACTTAGCCATTTTGTGTGTATGTCCTTACGATATGGCTAAAGAATGATATGTAAATATTTGATAATGATTAGCTATTGAAATGGCTAATGAAGAACATGTTTCGGTTTTATGTATGCCTAAATGGTAGTTAATACAAATAAATCATGAAAAAGTGAAATTAACATTAAAACAATATTGAACAGCAGCAGTGATGTGATATTGAAAAATCACCAAGAATAGTAGAAATGGAATTAGGTGATGAATGAGATATATAATTAAATCTTATTGAGTCTATCTTCTTATGAAAGAAACATAGTAAGCAAAAGAAGTGTATATTAAGAGATATTTGAATTTTAGTGAGACAGGGTTAGAGCAATTTTTGAATCCCCTATTCTGACTTTATAAATTCACTAAAAATTTTAGAAAAATAATTAGGAGTTATAGTTTATATTTATATATTTCTTAGTGAATCTACTTTCAAGAGAAACAAACGGCATGGTTATTTGAATTCTGTACAGGGAGAAAATTGATTCATAGTGAGGAGAAGTTAGAGTAGTCGAACAGTACAACAGGGGAAATTTTAACTAATAAACTGTACTAATTTGCATGACCAAAAATTCTGGAAAAATATTGGTAAGAAGATATATGAGTCTAGTTTTAGGGAAAATTCACGAATCTAAATTTTGAGTTTTGTGCCTCGAGTTATGTTTTGTTTAGTGACAATGACGCAGGTAGGAAATTTTATAAGGAATAATGAAATAAATTGTTTTGATTTGTCTAAGTATTCGGAAAATTTTTAATGTTCCTGGTTTTGTACCAAACCGTTTCAATTGCATGTTTTAGGGTCTCGAGGACCCTTTTTAGGGACATATTGAATGAATGTAAATAAATTAATTTTAAAAGCAAATTTTATGCCCCAAATTAGTAAGTTAAGTCAGGTAACGCCTCGTGCTCGACTCTGGCGACGGTCTTGGGTAAAGAGTGTTACATTACATATTCATACATCATAAGTATAGACCTATAATCACAAGGTCATCACAAAATCATTCTTATAAGCATGAATTACCTATTTACATCTTCACTAAATGTACATCATAAACTGAAACCATTTCTCATGAGCTTGGCATACGTACCTGTGTTACTCAACATATTCATATTCATTCCTTACTAATCATATAACATGAATTGAATTCACGTCTCATCAATTTCATGTAAGTACCTGTACCACTCACAATATGGTCATAACCTTTCTTGTAACATCCTGATTTTGGGATTAATCGGAAAATTTCATTTTTATTATATTTTTATGGTGTACGATTTCATGAAATAATTTCGTGAAAATTTCGTTTGAAAATTTTAACGTTTGGGCACTCAATTTAGTAAAAAGGACTAAATTGTAAAAAGTGTAAAAGTTGAGTTCTACATGTTAGATGTATCAAATTGATATGAAATTTTACATGGGAGGTCCTTAAATGATAATTAAACCATTTTATAATTTTTTGGACAAAAATGGCCTTGATTGGGTAAAATTTGAAAGAATAGTAAAGAGGGCATTTTTGTCATTTAGGGGTAAAATGAATTAAAAGACAAATTTTAAACTCCAAATGTGTCCCTTTCTTCTTGCTATAGCAGAATGTACCAAGAGCAGCCGTGGTTAGGGTTTGGCCAAGCTTCCAAGCTTAATAGTAAGTGATTCCGAGCTCCGTTTTTAATGTTCTATGTATTTTTGAAATCCCGGTAACATGATCTGCTCACTTCTACCATTATTTTGAGGTAGGATTTATGTTTAAAAATTTACCCATGAATGATATGCATGTATTTTGATTTTTAATGGTAGAATATGATGCTTGAAATTGTGTTAAACAACTTTTACTAAGCGATTTTACGTGAAAACGAGTAAAACGGTATAATCGGTAAAAATACCTAATGTTCATAAGAACATGTTAGAGTGAGAATTAGATGTTGCCATAGAAGGGAAAAATGATCAGCATGTCATAAAACATAAGAAAATAGGAAGAAGTTTAATTTCCGAACCTTAGGGAAAAAGTGCAAATATGCAAAAGTTTAGGGGTCAAAATGTAAATTTGTAAAAATATGATTTTTAGACCCATATGATTATTTTGACTAATTATTAGACTAAATGTGATATTATAGATCAAGGAAATCGAGATTTGGGCTTGAATCGGGAAAATACAAGGTTATGGACTAGAATGGTAAATTGCCATTTCTGGATCGGAGGTAAGTTTGTACGTAAATAATTTATCGATTCTTTTTATTTTATTATATTTTGTTATCATATGAAATGTGGCTTCCTATAGAATGATTATTTGTTGTAAATTGCAAATTGAAAAAGGACTATGAATAAATTATAACATGTTGGAAAGTGAGGAATTTCCCGGTTGAGCCTTTGGAATAAAAACGATACAAATGATCTATTGTGAGGTCATGTGTGTAGTACTAAGTGCAGGCTACTACGTGTACTGGATAATTGGTCGCATGTGTAGTACTATGTGCAGGCTACTATGCGTACCCGATAACATCGATCACGTGTGTACTAAGTGCAGGCTACTACGTGTACCGGATAATTGGTCGCATGTGTAGTACTAAGTGCAGGCTACTATGCGTACCAGATAGCTTTGGCCACAAGTGTGAAAATATGTGCAGGCAACTGAGTATCGGTTATTATTCTGAAGAGTTCAACGGGAAAATCGATTAAGTAAAAATACATGTGAACATGATTATATGATGCTTAAGTACAGGTATATGTTTAAGAAAATTTTGAGCAATATGCTCAATATTTGAGTGAACTGCGATAAGACAAAATGGATTAAGTGAAATTATACAAGAGTGAATTTTAGTAGTAAAATAGTGTTGGACAGAAGTAGTTGTGTGACTTTGAAAATTCACCAAAAATTATGTAAGTTGAATTAACTTTCAAATAAATTATTTAATTAAATATTAATGAGTCTATTTTCATATAAAAGAAACAAGGGGAGAAAAAGAGTTGTATATTATGTGATATTCTAATTTTTGTGAGATAGTGTCAGAATGAATTTGAGATCCCTTGTTCTGACTTGGAAAAATTGTTAAAAATTGTAGAAAAATAATTATGGGTTATAATTTATATGCTTCAAATCTTTGATGAGTCTAATTTTAATATAAATAAACGGGAACATTATCTGAGTCTCGTACTATGTGATAAATAAATTTTAGGAAAGAAAGGTTGAAGTTATTAAATAGTGAAATAGGGGAGACTTTTAATAATAAAATGTACTTATTGGCTAGATAAAAAAATCTTAAAATTTTTTGGTGGAAAGATATATGAGTCTAGTTTTTGGGAAAATTTACAGATTTTAATTTGGAGTTCTGTAACTCCAGATATAAATGATTTAATGACTATGACTCAAGAAAGCAGCTTAACCAGAACATGTGTAAATGTACAATTGGGTTAGTTTTACTATGGAAAGCATGTTAGTAAATTACTTATTATTATTTCATGCGAGCTTACTAAGAATAAAGCTTACCCCCTCCTTTCCATTTCTTTTAGTGTTGTCAGGTTAGCTTAGGGTTAGAGATCGTCGGAGGCAGCATCACACTATCAAGCCAACACCTTGACAGTATAAACACATATGTTAGAATTATCAAGTGAGTGGCATGTATAGGGACCTAGTTTTATAACATGTGGCCAAATATATTGGTCTTTAGTGAGCTAAAGATTCTGACTTATAAATCTAGCTATTTATGTTATGTTTGATATTGGTGATATGCATATGCTTGTTTGCCATGCATGGTTGGTAATATGTTATGTGTTGTTGTGAATGTTTAAGTCCGTTAACGCCTCGAACCCTGTCCCGGCGTTGGATACAGGTAAGGGGTGTTACATTTCTCATTTATCTTAAACCATAACTCTCATCGTTGAACCATTAGAAAGCTATTGGATGTTCATTAAGCCTCAAACATAGGGTATAATGCCGATGCCATGTCCCAGACATGGTTTTACACTACCTTTCACAGATCCGTGTTGATGCCATGTCCTAGACATGGTCTTACACTGACACATCTAGTAGCTGATGCATGTCCCAGACATGTCTTACACTGGCTTACATCTCGAGGCCGATGCATGTCCCAGACATGTCTTACATTAGCTCTCATCTCAATGCCGATGCCATGTCCCAGACATGATCTTACACTAGTCCACAATAACCCATATGTCATGGCATGAATATCCGATTTATTTCCTAGGTTCAAACGGGAATTATACTATCCCAATTTTCATCATATATTTTCATTTCCATAATCAAGCAAATCATGCTATATCGATTCAACACATACAATGAAAATGTGGTTGTAATATTTACATACAACTTACTCGTTTAATGGAATATCATATTCCATCAAATCTCTAAGCATTCAATCAACACATAAATGTTATTTACATTTGACATCACTTTCTCATATACAATATCATCAACATAAACTTTAATACAATCATGGCAAGATAGATTTTCAAGTATAATAACAATGACATAAATATCATGCTCATTTAATCATACGGACTTACCTCAAATGCATTTTCGACTAATTATTCTCTTTTTGTCTTTAACCACGCACTTTCTCGATTTAAGCCCAAATCTTGATTTTCTTGATTTGAAAGGGATGAAAGTTGCTGAAATTTTGAGCTTTCAAAACCTCTATTTTGCTGGTATTTTCAGTGGGGGAAGGAAGAAAGATGAAAAGATGACATCTTTTTCTTTTTGATTTATTTTAATGCCAAATATGATTACCTAACACCTATAAACTTTGACTTTTCAAATTCTTTCTCTATATGGCCGGCCAAGAACCCTATTTAGGGTCTATTTTCACTTTAAACACCCCAAATTTTGGTTCTCTAGCTATTTAACATATTTAGATAGCAAAACAAAACTTTTGCCCTTTATGCGATTTAGTCCTTTTTCGCAATAGAGCATGAAATCGCTAAAATTATTTCACAAAAATTTTCATGCATTCATATAATCATACTATAACACATAAAATAACATTAAAAATAATTTCTCTGACCCCAGAATAGTGGTTCTGAAACCACTGTTCTGATTAGGCCCAAAATCGAGCTGTTATAATGAGATTATGGTAGATTATAATAATGTGTGTTCATATTGTTGAACATGACAAACACTTGGTAAGATGTGAATGAATAAGATATTATTATGAGACTTAAATGACATTCACATTATGTTAATTGTATGATATATGTATGGTTGATGTTGCTTATTATTTGCATATGAACTTACTAAGCTATATAATATAGCTTACCCTATTCCTTTCCCATGTTTCATAATGTCATTGAGCCAGCTCGGGATCGGAGATTGTTGGAGATCCTATCACACTATCAAGCTATCACTTTAGGAATGGATGGATTCAAGTATTGAGTTTATGGCATGTATAGGGACTTGGTCATTTTGTTATATTTGTCATTATGATTGTAGCCAATGTATTGGCTTGTAATTTGTCAAAGGCTTGTTTTGATATTTGGCCATGTAAATTGGTTTATTTTTGGGCTAACATGGTTGTAAGGCTAAGTACATTTATATATGTGCCTTTCTTTGGTGATATGGTCATGGCATGGTTGGTGAATGATGGAAGTGTGATTTATGTTATGAATGTGAACTGTTGGACATATGATCTATTAGTGAAATGACAAATATTGATATTGTATTGGCATGTGTTGGTCATAATTGTGGATTTGTTGGTTGCCTATGTTATGTTTGGTGCATTTGAATTGGTGTAAGTTATGTGTGAATAAGGGTACCAAATGGCTTGGCAAATAGCTTTTAGTTTGTTCACACGGGAAGACACACGGGCGTGTGTCTAGGCCATGTGTGACACACGGTTAGCCCCATGGGAGTGTGATCCGACCGTGTGTCCCTTGCACCTAAATTTTTGCAAAACAGAATGTCTGGAATTGAGCACACGGATAGAGACACAAGCGTATGTCTCAGCCGTGTGTGCTACACGGCCTAGCACACGGACGTGTGGCACAGCCATGTGCGCAAGTCAATAAGCACCCTAAGTTTGGACACAGCCTGAAGCACGGGCATGTGATATGCCACACGAGCGTGTCCCTTGACCCACATGGGCGTGTGGCCCTGTAACGTGAGTAATTTTCTAAGTTTCGTAAAAAATTTCTTGAGTTCTTGGTTTAGTCCTGAACCACCTTTAATGCATGTTTTGGGCCTCGTAGGCTCATTTTAGGGACGATATGAATGTATGAGAAAAGTTTTAAATTTGAATGGAAATTCATGTCTCAGTTTTGAATGTTTGTTTGAGTTTAAGGCTGGTAATGCCTCGTACCCTGTTCCGACATTGAATACGGGTAAGGGGTGTTACAGGTTCACCCGTGAGAGGCTCAAGCTGCCATGGCCGCAAGCTTCAAGGTAAGATGATGAAGACGATGATCTGGAAAAAAGCTTAAGAAGCCCCATTTTTCCTCTCACGTCCACGTTTTATGTCCTCCTCCACAGTACATGTGTCTTTTGCCCAAAATTATTTTGTCCTTGTTACATATAGGTTGGTTATACCAGATTGGATAGCTCATGCAATTCTAGTTCTTATCTGGACAACTGTCAGCTGCGGTGACAATTTTGGACGCAATCTGAAATTAACTCATGTAGTGACATTAATGCAAAAAGATAGCAAAATTAAGGATAAAATAGGCTAGGATTCACTGAGTTATAACATGCAATTTACTAAACTAAAAATGTTCAAATATATGCTAAGGATAACTAAATGGGAACAATTTAACCAATATGTAAGGGGAAAAAACTTATTTTCTTTCTAGTCCTATCATCTATCAAAACATATTATCCAATAAGACTTAGTTTAACAAATTCCCATATCATATATCATATTTCAAGCATTTCATGTCATTTTCTATTTTATTCATTTTGGTCCTCTATCTTGACATTCCATATCAAACTCAATAAAAGAAAATCATACTATCATTATATACTCACCTTTATATTCAATTATTCAGTTAACATATATATGCAAGCAAATTAAACGATTTAGAATAATAAAAGTACAAACCAGGATTTCACGTCACTCGTCAAGAACTTTTGCTTTTCCTTTCCCTCTCGAGGGTTCCGCGTCGATGTTAGCTATGTACAATAACATAACAGAATAAACAATACCAATTTCCATAAATTCACATTCAAACACAAAAACAAGCATATTTTTTAGTTTATTCAATTTAGTTCCCAAACCCAGAGCAAACATAACTTTCGGTATAGAGCTTCGGATTAAAATTTGATTTCACATTTACTCATTAGGGACCTTATACACTCTATTCCTAGCATAATTTTATAACATGTTTTCATTTTATTCAAACTGGTCCCTAATGTAACAAAGCTAACAATCAAGCTTGTTAAGCTTTACAGTCTAGTCTTTTTCATAATCTAAACTTAATTTCTATCAATTTCACACCTAATTCTTTAATATCTCAATAATGGAAACTTATCAAAATTTCAATAAATGAAAAAAAAATCAATATATAGGTAGCTAGATCAAATTCTCATGACTCAGTTTCCATAAAAGCAAAGAAAAATTGCTAGGTACTTGTAATTGATGATCGAATATGAAAATAGGTTAAAAGCTTTCTTTCTCCACTAACTTTTCACTTATATAATTAGATTAATTTTTAATTAAACATGCTTAATTAGTTTATCTTAATTAATTAAGAATTAATCTTCAATTAACTTAATCTAAAGAAATCCACCATCACAATCCACTATCATCTCATTAAAATTGGTTTATTAACCGTTTTAATCCTATGGATAATTTCTGTTTAATTCCCTAGAATTTTCCTAATTAAAACTCGTTAGTAATTAAACTTTTACAATTTAGTCCCTAGTAATTAATTAACCATATTTTTGGCTAAATTACTTAAATGAATTTTAATATGTCTATATATTAACTTCGTAAATATCTCTATTTAATATTTATAGACTAGATCTACGAAAATAAGGTTTTGAAACTGTATTTTCTGACACCACTGGAAACTGGATCGTTACAGTATGAAATAGAACATAACTTGACAAAATGAGATGATTTATTGATAATATAACTTGCGATACAAATTATTTAACGAAGTTGGAATATGGTATATGAAAATATTTATATAAAGTCTAGTTGACCTAGTTGAATATGTTGAAGGTAAATTAAGCTTAAAGTTAACCTAGTAAGAGTTCATTTGTATATGATTAGAGTAATATTATTAACTTATGTAACTTAAAATGAATTTGAAATACAAATGATTCAAGGTAAAGATGATATCTCTATTTTGAATGATTTGATCTTTTGAAGTGTTATAATGTTATATTAGTATGCTTTTTTGTTTAATATTGATACATATTGTAATCAAATTATGTTAGCACCACTAAAAATTTCAATGCTCAGCATGCAGATTTGTTTACTTATGTGTGCAGGTAACTTTAGTTATTGACCGAATCGTGAGTTCAGAAGCATCCAAAGATTCACTCCTCAACTCAATAAATGTTTGTTATTTTCATTTTGAACTTAGTTTATAAATGTCATTTACCTAGGTTAATAGGTTAAGTTATGAGTTAGATATGTTATTTTGGCTATGTAATACGTTTTGGTTATTTTGGACCTATGAAGTTTCACTTGTTGAATTTCAATGTTAGATTATTGGATTATTATGCATGTTTATAAATATTAAGTTATTTACAACTATGTTAAGTTGTGATGTATTGATTACTACGCTTTTTGAATGTTTTGATCATATCTTTGAATGTTAGATTGATGCTTATAAAATAGGTGAATATTGGCCTAAGTTAGGTAGGGAATGATCACTATTCGTATAGTTTAAAATGTAACACCTTCAACCCAATCTGATTCGTAGGATCCGGATATTGGGTGTTACCACACAGAAAACACAACCAATTCTACTAAACTTCGAAAAACAACCCATAAATTCTCTAATTTTAATTACATTCCAGGACTAAATTTCAACATATCAACAAGGTATTGAAATAAATATTATTATACAAAATGAATCATTCTTAACACAACTAATTGGCAGATACAACTCATAATATTAAACTACTATGTAATAGCTCTACAACAACAGTGCATGCATAATAAACTCAATACGCCACTTCTTTGGCATAGTCCTGGCATCATTCCCTAAGGCACGTCCTTATTATAAAACATGAAACATAAAACAAAATAAATAAGTTCAAAACAAATTTGTGAGAGATAAGTTAAAGTACCTTTGGCCAATATTAATATAATAAGAGCTCTATTATTCATTTACTTTGCTTGGGCGAATACCATCAAAATTCCAAATTTATTCATGTACACCAATTGTTGCATTCTTACTCGTATCGGGTCTTCAATCTATCAAACTATCTTATGGTATTAACCTACTTTTCATTTCTCTTCCCTTGCTTAATCATCTATGAACTATATTTTCCCAAAACCCTCTCATACTGATCATAAATTCTCTCATTCGATTAACTCAGGATAGCTATCACAGATAAAAAATCATGTATCGATTCTTACCCGATTGACAAATACCTATGACATTCAAATCCTACTGATTCCTTATCCTCGTCAAAGAAAGCACAGGATTTTTATAATTGCTCGACAACTTCAGTGAGGTATTCAAATAGAGATCGTGGAAAGTAATACATGAGTCCTAAAGCTCAGGCTACTTCAGTATCAAGTGTGGATAGTGTGAGAAATAATGAACTTGAGTGTCAACAGTGTGCTAGACGACACTTTGAAGACTGCTGGATGAATAATAAAGGCTTTTTTAAATGTGGCTCACAAGATCACTTCATTCAAGATTGTCCTAAGTTACTTGAGAATGATAGATGTCAGAATGCAAAATCGAGTAACACAGCTGCTAGAGGGAGACTACCTAGAAATATGGGAAATATGACAAGTAGCAAAAGAACGAAAAACGACTCTACTGTGAGATCAGAGGCTAGAGCACCAGCCAGAGCTTACGCTATTCTTGCTCATGAAGATGCGTCGTCACTAAATTTTATCACCGGTACATTTTCTTTCTATGACACTAATGTAATTGCCTTGATTGATCCTGGATCTACTCATTCATATGTCTGTATGAACTTAGTGTCTAGTAAGAATTTACTTGTTGAGTTTACCGAATTTGTGATTAAAGTATCAAACCCCTTAGGTAAGCATGTCCTAGTTGATAAAGTTTGCAAGAATTGTCCTTTGATGACTCAGGGTTATTGTTTTCTAGAAAATTTGATACTTTTATTGTTTGATGAATTTGATGTGATTCTGGGTATGGATTGGTTAACTTTGCATGATGCCGTTGTGACTTGTAGACGAAAGACTATTGAATTGAAATGTTAGAATAATAAAATCTTTCGAATTGAATCTGATGAGTCTAGTGGATTACCTGTTGTGATGTCGTCGATGTTAGCTCAAAAATATGTGAGAAAAGGTTGCGATGTTTACGTTGCGTATGTACTGGATACAAAAGTGTCTGAATCGAAGATTGAATCACTGCTAGTGTTATGTAAATATCCGAATGTGTTTCCAGAGAAGTTGCCTTGTTTACCACCAATTAGAGAAGTTGAGTTTACTATTGAATTAGTACGTGGAACATCACCAATATTGATAGCTCCGTACAGAATGACTCCGACAGAATTGAAAGACTTGAAAGCTTAGTTGCAAGAGTTAACAGATAGAGGTTTTGCGCGACCTAGTTTTTCGCCTTAGGGTGCACCAGTGCTATTCGTAAAGAAGAAAAATGGATCGATGAGATTGTGTATCGACTATCGTTAGCTCAATAAGGTTACAATTATGAATAAGTATCTTTTGCCGAGAATTGATGGTTTATTTGATCAGTTGAAATGAGCAACCGTATTTTCAAAGATCAATCTGAAATCTGGTTATTATTAGTTGCAAGGTAAAGATGCGGATGTGTCGAAGACTACATTCAGAACAAGATACGGGCATTATGAATTTCTTGTTATGCCTTTCGGATTAACTAATGCTCCTAGAGTTTTTATGGATTTGATGAATTGGATTTTTAGACCATATTTAGACAGATTTATTGTTGTATTCATTGATGACATTATGATCTATTCCTGAGATGAGTCTGAGCATCCTGAACATTTGAGGATTGTATTAAAAATATTGAAAGATAAGCAATTGTTTGCTAAATTCAGTAAATGCGAGTTTTGGCTACGAGAGGTTGAATTTTTGGGGCATATTGTTTCAGCGGAAGGTATACGAGTTGATCCGAGAAAGACTTTAGTAACTGTTTACTGGAAACCACCAAGAAACGTATCTGAAGTTAGAAGTTTTCTGGGATTAGCCAGCTACTATTGGCGTTTTGTGCAAGGATTCTTGATGATTGCTACACCGGTAGCTCGATTGCTACAGAAAGATGTAAAGTTTGAGTGGTTCGAGAAATGTTAACAGAGTTTTGAGCATTTGAAAGCATTGTTAACTGAAGCACCAGTTTTAGTTCAACCTGAGTCGGATAAAGAATTTGTGATTTTCAGCGACGCGTCATTCAATGGATTGGGATGTGTTTGATGCAAGAAGGCAAAGTGATAGCCTATGCTTCTAGACAGTTGAAACCACATGAAAATAATTCTTCGACGCACGATTTAGAGCTATCTTTATTGTTTTCGCTTTGAAAATTTGGCGACATCATTTATTTGGTGAAAAGTGTCACATCTTTACCGATCACAAGAGTTTGAAGTATATAATGACTCAAAAATATTTGAATTTGCAACAACGAAGATGGCTCGAGTTGCTGAAAGACTATGAGTTAGTGATTGATTATCATCCAGGGAAAGCGAATGTAGTCGCAGATGCTCTGAGTAGGAAATCTTTGTTTATTTTACGGGAGATGAAAACATAGTTAACTTTATCTGATGATGGTTCGATTTTAGCTGAGTTAAAAGCTAAGCCTTTATTTCTTCAGCAAATTTGTGAAGCTCAAAAGTGTGATAATGAATTTCAAGCTAAAAGAGTGCAATGCAAATCGACTACTGATTCAGAGTATCAAATTGAATCTGATGATTGTTTGATGTTCTGAGGTAGAATTTGTGTACCGAAAAATTTCGAGCTTATTCAAAAAATTCTACACAAAGCACACAATGGTTGTTTATCTGTTCATTCAAGGATTACTAAAATGTACAATGATTTAAAAAAGTTGTACTGGTGGTCGAGCATGAAACGAGACATTTCAGAGTTTGTGTCGAGATGTTTGGTTTTTCAAAAAGTCAAAGGTGAACATCAAGTGCCTTCTGTATTACTACAGCCAGTGATGATACCAAAGTGGAAATGGGATAGAGTTATGATGGATTTCATATCAAGATTACCCCTATCTTCAAAAAAGAAAGATGCTATTTGGGTTATCGTTGATCGACTAAAGAAATTTGCACACTTCATTTCGGTACATACAGACTTTTCACTCGATAGATTAGCTGAGTTGTACATCTCTGAGATTGTTCGATTGCATGGGGTGCTAGCTTCTATTATTTCAGATAGATATCCGAGGTTCATATTGAGATTTTGGAGGAAATTGCAAGAAGCTTTAGGTACATAGTTACACTTTAGTACTGCGTTCCATCCCTAAACTGACGGTCAGTCTGAGAGAGTAATTTAGATTCTCGAAGATATGCTTTGTTGTTGTTTTTTAGAGTTTGAAGGCAATTGGGAAAATTATTTACCGTTGGTTAAATTTGCGTATAACAACAATTTTCAATCGAGCATAAAGATGGCACCATATGAAGCATTGTATGGCTGCAAATCCCGAACTCCATTGCACTGGATCGAGCTTAGTGAGAAAAAGATTCACAAGGTTGATTTGGTTAGAGAGACCGAAGATAAAGTGAAAGTAATTTGTAACAGTTTGAAAGCAGCTTCAGATCGACAGAAATCTTATGCGGATTTGAAATGTAAAGACATTGAATTTCAAATTGGCGACAAAGTAATTTTTTAAAGTATCACCGTGGAAAAAGATTCTTCGATTTGGTTACAAAGGCAAATTGAGTCTGCGATTTATCAGGCCGTATGAGATTATTGAAAGAATAGGGCCAGTTGCATATTGACTAGCTTTACTGTGAGAGTTAGAAAAGGTTCACAATGTATTTCATGTTTCAATGTTGCATCGATATAGATCAGATTCGTTACACGTAATTTCACCGATAGAGATTGAAATTCAGCATGATATGACGTATAACGAAGAACCAATCAGAATTTTAGCTCGAGAGGTTACAGAGTTGAGAAATAAGAGCATAGTTTTAGTGAAGGTTTTGTGGCAATGTTACGGGGTTGAAGAAACTACGTGGAAACCCGAGAAAGCTATGAGAGAATAGTACCCTATTTTTTTTGGTAAGATTTTTGGGGACAAAAATTCCTTAAAGGGAAGAGTTATAACAACCCGTTTTTTGTCAAATCAGAACAATGGTTTTGGGACCACAAATCCGAGGTTGAAATATTTATTTTATTATTATTTTAATGTCTACAGCATGATAGTATGATTGTGTGAAAATTTTGTTAAGAAATTTTATCGTTTGAATGGTCAATTTGATAAAAAGGACTCAATTGCGTAAAGTGTAAAAGTGGAGTTCTATTAGCTGAAGGTGTCTAATAGCTACGAAATCCTAAATTAGAGGTCCTTATTTTTAATTAGACCATGGTTAGTATGAGTGGACAAAGATGGACATGTATTAACTGATTTTAATGAATTATAACAAAGGTTAAATTGGTAATTTAGTTAATAAAGAGAAATTAAATAAAAATAACATGGTTATCATCTTTCTATTCTTCATCTTCAACCGATTTTAAAGGGGAGAAAAAGCCATAGCTTGGGTTCTCATTCGACCAAGCTTCCATTGTCTATTTAGATCAAGAAAAGTGAAATTCGAAATTAGATCGGGGAAAAACAAAGTGTTGGACTAATCGACTCATTTTATCGTTTTTATATTCGAGGTAAGTTCGTATGTTAATAATCATTAATATAATTGTGTTTTAAAATGCTTTATTATCGAATTACTTATGAATATGACCTCAAGATATGTTCGACGATGATTCGACAAATTAGAAATCCCGGTTGAACCTTAGGAATAGATTAGGATACGAAAGACATGTCATTAGGGGTTATGTGATTTGGGTGTTGGTCCGTACGTCCTACTAGTGGCTGAGTTATCCGACATGTGTTGTAGATTCTCATAAGCTTGTATGAGCAGTACCGTGTAGCTACGTCATGACCATCAACTTGTGTGAGCAGAGACATTGATAGCTCGAGAGTGAGCATTATATGTGATATGAGATTGAGATACCTTCAGCTACGTATTGGCACTTAGGGTGCGAGATTCTCGTGTATCCGATAGTATTTCAAATGGTTCAATGGGTATATCAAAGATATGGATGAGTATGAGATCGATCGATTCGAAGAAGTTGATGGAAATTGTGTTTAATCTCGGGATTGAATATATGTGTTAAGTTATGCTTCAAATTTGAATTGCATTATATGATGTTTATGTTATTGAATTGTTGGTTGGTAAGTTTTACTTATTTAGCATATGAGCTTACTAAGCTTTATAGCTTACTTTGTTTACTTTTTGTGTTTTATAGTGAATACCAAAGCTAGCTCGGATTGGGAGTCTTCAGAGATTGCATCACACTATCGAGAATCTATTTTGGCACTTTTGAGCTTATGTATTTGGTTATATGGCATGTATAGGAATTATGGTCATTTTGGGTTTATGTAATGGTAATGAATTTAGTCATTTAAATTGGCTTGTAAATGTTAAGTGTTTTGTTTTGTGTATAGCCATGAGAGTTGGCTTATTTTGGTATATTTGGTGATGTATATATATATATGTGCAAATGGATTTTGTTATACATTTGGTAATTGATATATAAATGCTTGTGATTTAGGTAAAGTGATGAATAAATGAAAGTGCATACTTGAAGTTAACTAGTTAAGTGAATTGAGAATGTGAATTTGGTATAAAATTGAATAACTTAATGTGGTACTTGTGTACCTTGTTGTTTTCGGTATGGAAATGTTATAAATTATGCTTGGTTGAGGTTGGTTGAATGCCTATTTATTCCATATTATATGTCTTTTGATTTAGTGTAGGTGATTGCAATTTGGGTGAGAAAGATGGCTTGGTAAATATCCTATTTTTGTCCACAGGGGCAGAGATACGGGCGTGTGTCTTAGCCGTGTGTGACACATGGTCAGGTGACATGGTCCTGTGTCCCCTGATGTTTAATTAGAAATCAAGTCAGTATGCTCTACATGGCCTAGCACACGGCGTGTGACTTGGCCTTGTGGCATAAATCAGTATACCCTACAGGTTTGGCACAGCCTAGCACACGGCCTAGCATATGGCTTGGCACACGGGCGTGTGAGGCCATTTCGAAGGGCACACGGGCGTGTGACATGGGTTGGGACACGGCCATGTGATTCCATTTCGAATGTCCACACGGCCTGTGACACGGGCATGTCTTTGGCCATGTGAGACACAAGGTCGAGCCACACGGGCGTGTTTCCTCTGTATTTTATAAAATTTTTTAAGTGTTCCAAAAATTTCCTGAAATATCAGTTTAGTCCCGAACCACTTCTATGGCATGTTTTGGGCCTCGTAGCATCGTATTGGGGACATGATGAATGATTGTGAATGTTTTATATAATAAATAGAAAAATGTATGTTTAATTGTATAATAATTTCAGTAATACTCTGAAACACTATTCCGACGACGGATGCGGGTTAGGGGTGTTACACAAGTCTCTCACCAACGAGTCTTGGTTTTCATCTGTGATGTCATCAATGAACTCGAAGTATTCTCGACATTGGCCTTGGTATTGTACAACTCATTGATGTTTGCAGCATCCCATGGTATTAAACCTTCTCGAACAAAAATGAATTCTAACTTATGATCGAAGAGAATCGCATAAAACTTATGTACCAGTGAAGGGGAGTAGCTGCCGGGATGGGTGCAAAAAGTTTCCTACTTTAACTTTGAGATGGTTTTGGAGACTTGTTTACCCAAGTCTTGTTGTAGCGAAAGGGAAATGCCCTGTTCGGGATGAAAGTTTCGCTTCAATATGTTAACGTGGAATTGTTCCTTTACCACTTTATTCAAAAAGGTTACTGGCTCATTTGTTTGCACTGGCCTGGGGGATTCTGATTCATAGACTGTGGTAGCAGAGAACGCATGTTCTCCAGCAGATTTAATGGCTTTCTTGACCGAGCCTCTAGTTTTGGCCTTTTTTCTTTGAGGGAGAACAGTTTAAAGGTAAAAAGATATGATTTTTAGTAGAGAAAATAAATAAAAATGGTTGCTTGAATGTGTTACAGTAGGTACAGTGAGGGAGAATTTACTGAGGAAGATGGAGAGGCATGTTGTTTTGTGGAGAGATATAAGGCTGGAGGGAAGAGTTGTGTCTAATAGGAATTGTGCCTTGCTTAGAAGGATCAAACAGCTGAGTGATTTTTGATCCAATGATGGAATCTGATTGTCTCTAAATTCTGATAAGCTATAAATGGTAATATAGGCTTATGGAATGCGTTGACAGTAAGATTTCAATGTGTCGACAAAGGTACCTAATTATTCTGCAAAAAGGAAGGAAAACAAACTTTAACAAAACATAAATAAAATGAACTATAATCAAGGAGTACTAATTAAAAATTAAAACTTTTTGACCAATTTAATGGTCTTTGGCTGTTTTTTATCATTGTTGTCAAAATAGTGTTTCAGCCTCTGTCCATTCACTTTGAACTGGTGTCTATCACGTAAATCTCGAATTGTGACTGCACCATGAGGAAATATATCGATAACTTCAAAAGGTCCAAACCAACGTGAATGCAATTTACTTGGGTGAAATTTGAGTCGAGAATTGAAAAATAAAACTTGTTGACCCGCGATAAATTGTTGCTGCAAAATAATCTTGTCATGCCATCATTTGGTATTTTCCTTGTAAGTTGCACCATTTTCATAAGCATTTCTCCTAATCTCCTCTATTTCAGTGATATCTAACAATCTTTTCTTTCCAGCAGCTTCATAGTCCCTGTTCACTTGCTTAATTGCCCACATTACTTTGTGTTCTAGTTCGACTAGCAAGTGACATGCTTTCCCCCCAAAAAAATTGATACGGCGACATCCCTAATAGAGTTTTATATGTTGTCCACAATGTTCATAAAGCATCACCTAATCGAAAAGACCATCTTTCCTCAAAGTGTTTACAACCTTCTCAAGAATGTTCTTAATTTCTCGATTCGATACTTCGGCTTGTCCATTGGTTTACGAATGATAAGTAGTTCCATTCTGTAATGAACTCCATATCTCTTCAGTACAGTCGCCACTTGGTTGCAATGAAAGTGTGTACCCTGACCACTAATCAATGCCTTTTGTGCCAAAGCGAGTGAGTATATGCTTGTGAAAAAAATTTAGCACTATCTTTGCATCACCGTTTGGGACTGCAACAGCTTCAACCCACTTTGAGACGTAGTCAATAGATACTAATATATAAAGATTTCCAAATGAGCTTGGAAACGGTCCCATAAAATCTATACCCTAAATATAGAATAATTCAACCTCCATAATTGGCTACTGCAACATTTCATTGTGTCGATATATAAAACCAGTGCATTGACACCTATCTTATTGATTCATGAAATTTTGGGCGTCTTTGAATAATGTCTGTAACAGCCCAATTTTGGGGCTAGTCGAAATAGTGATTTCAGAACCACTAAACCGAGGTCGAGGAAATTATTTTAAATATATTTTTATGTTTTGTAGCATGATTAGATGAGTACAAGAAATTTTTGGGTGAATTAATTTTAACGATTGCTTGCTTAATTATGAAAAAGAGACTAAATCGCATAAAGTGGAAAAGTCCTATTTTGTTAAATAATGGTGTCAATCAGCTAAAGAACCTATTTTGGGGGCCTAGAAGAGCAATTAGACCCCGTAATTCTTAGGCTGGCCGGCCATAGGGGACAAATTGTTGAGAAAGTCAAGATTAGGTGGTGTTTGGTCACCAATTTTGACTAGTCAGAATAAAATAAACAATAAAAGGTTTCATCTTTTTCACTCTTTCTTCTTCCACCAAAAAATTGGTCATTAGAGGGGTTTTTGAAGCTTGAAAATTTCAGCAACTTTAAGCCTTCACAAGTAAGTGATTTTCATGACTTTTCTTGATGATTTTTACATTTTTGGACCTCTTTAAGCAAGAGCTTTTAAATGAGGGAACTATTTTTCAAAATGGTGAAAGGTTTAGGGTTTTTCCATGAGAGCATTTAGGTTTTTTTCTAAATTCTTATGGAAGAACATGAGTCTTAGATAAGCAATAAACAACTTTTGTGAAGGGATTTTTCATGGAAACCCTAATAGGGACTACTTTGCATAAGTTGAAAAATAGTTGATAAATGTGTGAAATAGTGGAAATTTTAGATTGCTATAAGAGAAGAAAAGGTTTGGTTAGGCTTATAATATGAAGAAATTTAATAAAAATCGATTTTCGAGCATAGGGGTAAAACAGTCATTTTGTGAAAGTCTAGGGGCAAAATAGTCATTTTGCCCAATTATGAACTTTCGGGTGTCGAAATTGATATACTGATGTAATAAATGAATTTTATTAATATAGATCAAGGGAAACATGATTCGAGTCTTGATCGGGGTAAGAACAAAGTTTACGAGGATTAGACTCGTTTTCATCATTTTGTGTTAAGGTAAGTACATATGTAAATAATGTGTTATTGAAGCTTATTTGGTATATTTTAATAATATACATGTGTAATTAGCTTATGGTTGTTATGTATCTAAATTTTAATTGTTGCCATGAATGTATAAATGACATGTTATGCGAGTAAATTACAATGTGAGCAAATGCGATGCTATTCGATTAGATATGAAGCCCCGTTGAACCTTAGACATAACATAGGATACAAAGGGGCATGTCATGAAAACTATGTGGTCTGAACTCATGAGGTTGAGTCTGAGTTCATGAGATAAATGCTATAGGTAACGTGGGTCCGCTGACTTTGTGTATAGACCCGTGAGTGGCACAATGAGCAAACGTTACATAATAGCTATGGGGTCCAGGTTCTGACTTGATAAAAAGGCCCGTGAGTAGCTCAAAAGTGAGTGTTTCATAGTACGAGGTAGCTCTGACTACTTATATGGCATTTAGATGTAAACTCCCCACGTATCCGTATGTATTCTGAGAGTTCAACGGGTAACTCAAAGACTTAGTTGATGGAAACCTTAACGAGGTATGTATATTGAACTCATGGTTAAGACCTGAGTAAAGAGCATGGTGCATTAAGTATATATGAATGAAAGGAAGAGTAAGATAGAGATGTTAAGTGATTTATATCTTTTGAGCATGACAAGTCACCGTTTGAAGATATGATTTTCTTTTAATTACACTTTATTTGCATATATGTACTTACTAGGCTCCCATGCTTACCCTCCTTTCTTTTCTTTCTTTATAGTGCCGCTAAGCTAGCATCGGGGATCCAGTGACATTAAAAGCTTCGATCACACTATCACTCAAGACCTTGGTATAGTTAGTTCTATTGTTTTGTTTTCTGGCATATATAGGGACTCGAGTCTTTGTTTAGTGTTTTGTTAGCTAGCCATAATGTGTTGGCTCATATGATGAACATGATACTAATTTTGTATAAGGCCATGGATGATGGTCAATACTCATTTTGATTTATAAATAGAAGATGGTATTTTCATGGATGAGTAAATTGCATAAATGAAATGTTGTCCATTGTGGTTATTTTGGCTATGTGATGTGCCTTCATGTTAGTATAGAGTGATTTTGTGCAAGTTACATAAGTAAGGGTGACAAAAAGGCTTGGTAAATAGCCTTATTTTGTCCACATGGGTAGGCACACGGGTGTGTGTCTAGGCCGTGTGTGACACACGGTCCCCCACATGGGCGTGTGATTTGGTCGTGTGTCCCCTGTACGTAAGAATTGTAAGTCAGTATGCATGTTAGTAAACACACAGGCAGAGACACGGCTGTGTATCTCAGCTGTGTGAAGGGCACGGCCTAGCACACGGCCGTGTGCCTTGGCCATATGGCCCTTAAGGATTGCTGATGTCAAAAATAGAATGTCCAAGTTTTTGTACACAGGCTAGGCCATGGGCGTGTCATGGCCGTGTGAAGGACACGGGCCAGAGACACGAGCATGTGCCAGGCTGTGTGAAAACCCCTGTAGGTGTGCATTTAGAATTAATTCCACACATGTATAAGACATGGGCGTGTTCCTGTATTGCTTAGGCCTTGTAAACCACATGGGCCAATAGCACGACCATGTTCAAATGTCATACGGGCGTGTGCCTCTATGTTAAGAGTTGTTTTCAGAGTTCTTTAAAGGACTCAGATTTTTTCCGAATAGGTTCCAATGGATGTTTTGGTCTTAGTAGGCTCTTATTAAGGAGTTTATAAATAAAATTGAAATTTTTTTAATTTGACCATGTTTTAGTGTTATGAAAACATTTCTATGTATAAGTTTAAGCTAGGTAATGCCTCATATTTTGACCCGGCGTGGGGCACAGGTGTGGCATGTTACAATGTCGGCCAGTAGAATCTTGATTGGACAACTTTTGCAGTATTTCTCATGCCACCAAAATCACCGCCACAAGGAGCATTATGGCAATGCCTCAGGATTGAAAGCATCTCCTCTTTTGGAACACAATGTCGAATGATGTTGTTATTGCATACCTTGAATAAATATGGTTCGTTCTAATGATACTTCATTACATCACAAAGAAATTTTTCTTTTTTATGGCCTGTGACACCCAACGAGAATTTTCCACACACTAGATAATTAACAAAATCTGTATACCAAGGGGTTGCATCTACAACAAATAACTTCTCATCAGGGAATGCGTCGATAATTTGAAGTATGTTTCCGTCTTAGCTGCCAACTTCTAATCGAGATAGATGGTCTGCAACTTGATTCTCTGAACCCTTATGGTCTTTTATCTCGATGTCAAATTCTTGCAACAGTAATATCCAATGTATTAGTCTTGGTTTGGCATCCTTTTTCACAAAGAGATATCTCAACGTCAAGTGATCGGAAAAAACCATAACCTTTGCACTAACAAGATAGGAACAAAACTTGTCAAAAGAAAAGACTATAGCTATCAATTCTTTCTTTGTGATGGTATAATTGAGTTGAGCCTCTGTAAGAGTTTCGCTAGCTTAATAGATGGCATGAAATATTTTTCCCTTTCATTGTCCTAGAACCGTACCCATAGCAAAGTCGCTTGCATCACACATAACTTCAAAAGGTTGAAACCAATTTGGTGCAATGACAATGGGTGCATTCACTAGCTTTTTTTTTAACTAAATAAAGACATCCAGACATGCATCGTCAAAGAAGAATTTTTTATTCTGTTCCAACAATAAGCATAAGGGCTTTGCAATTTTCAAAAAATCTCTAATAAACCTTCGGTAAAACCCACATGTCTAAGAAAACTGCGAATACCTTTCATATTTGTTGGTGGAGGTAATTTCTCAATGATTTCCACCTTAACTTTTTTTACTTGAATGCCTTGACTAGAGATGTGATATCCTAACACAATGCCTTCAGTTGCCATGAAATGTCATTTTTCCCAATTCAGGACCAGATGTGTGTCCCTATATCACTTCATGTCTTTATCCAAATTGTCAGTGCAATGATTAAAATCATTCCCATAGAATCAGAAATCATCCATAAACATCTCTACAGAGTCTTCAATCATATCTGAGAATATTGCCATCATGCACCTTTGAAATGTGGCTGGTGTGTTGCAAAGACCGAAAGGCATATGGCGAAAAGCTAAAGTACTAAAGGGGTAGGTGAAGATTGTTTTCTCCTGATCCTCTGGTGTAATAGCAATTTGATTGTACCCAGAATAGTCGTCTAAAAAGAAATAATAGGCCTTTCTAGCATGTAACACCCCTTACCCATACCGAAGACCAGGACCAAGTACGAGGCGTTACCAGACATGTAATCGAACATTTTCGGGAAATACGGGTTATAAAATTTCGTTCCAATTTGAAACCAATTAGACAACATCTTAGTGTCCCTATTATGGGCCTACGAGGCTCAAAGAATACATTCGAAATGGTCCGGGACTAAATCAAGGACCTAAAAAAAATTTAATAAAATTTCTAGGTTAATGCCTCACATGCCCATGTGGAGACAATGCAAACGCCCGTGTGGAGACAATGCACACGCCTTTGTGCATTGGGACACACCAGTGTCCCTAACCGGTGTTGAATTTCTAAAAATTATTTTTCATTTCGATCCTACAAGGGTTTTCACACGGCCAAGCACACACCCATGTCTCTGGCCCGTGTCCTCCACACGGCCTAGACACGCCCGTGTGGTCCCCCGTGTCCAAAAACTCGAGCATTCTGTTTATGATGCCAGCATGTATTTAGGGGCACATGGCCAAGATACACGCCCGTGCGCTGGGCCGTGCCCTCTACACGGTTGAGACACATGGCTGTGTCTCTACTCGTGTGTTTACTACCATGCATTCTGACTTAAAATTCTTAGGTGCAGGGGACACACAGCCAAACCACAGCCCCATGGGGTGATCCGTGTGGACCTTATTAGGCTATTTTCCAAGCCTTTGCTCACCCTCTATCATCCCCATACTCTTATAGGTTTTCATAATACATAACAAGGCCTAATTATACATCTCAAATGACCTTGATAAACCTCATTGCATGTAAACCTCATCTCATCGGTTTTACACATGCTAGGTTATTCCCTTTGTATTAAGGATTTCTATGCCTTATAACACTTTTAAGATTGGCTCATTATCCTAACTCATTGCCAATTATAACCTAGCCATCACTTGTGATTTAGTCACATTACATATGTCTAAACGTGATGTACCATATTTCATCCTCACTAGAACAATTGAACATAAACATGCATAATTTTGTGGGTCATAACCTACATCAAAATGAGCCAATTACCATGGCCATATACAAGTGAATATGAATACCTTTACAAGCCTTCATATTGGCAAATCAAATGACATATATAACAAAATAAACAAAAGCCTTATACATGCCATTGAACAAAATAAAAGTATCTATATACCAAAGCTAGACAAGTTGATAGTGTGTTGACTCTCCAACCATCTTTTAATCTTTACGAGTCCTCGAGCTCTGAAAAATAGGGAAAAGAGAGGGGTAAGCATTTACATGCTTAGTAAGCCCTAATAATTGGAAAGTAAACTTACCGATTAATTAGCATACAACCATATTAGGCAATAAAACCAACAAGCATGGAATGGTTTCCCTATCACATGTACTCAATCAACAAGTTAGTCACATAACAATGCACCATGTAATTTGTCTTAGATGAGCTCATCATTCAACATTTTCATTTATATATCTCATATTAATCCCGTTGAGTTTCTCAAAAATCTCGATAGATTATCCATTTACCGTCAAGTCATAAGAGCGATCATCTCATGTATGCACTTCTGCGAACCTCACATCTTATGGCAGGATTACCAGTCCAGGTTAAACACCCGTAACGTAGACTCGTGAGGTGATGTTAGGATTACCAGTCCAGGCTAAATCCCTTATAGCGAAAAAAACCGTTAATGAGCTCGGATCTGAATTACTAGTCCAGGCTAAATTTAGACCCTGATCGGAGTACCCGTCCCGGCTAAATCCACAATGCACACATATTCTTCGGGAGGCTCGATCACTCAAGGAACACTCGTCCAGGCTAGATCCTTTTTAAATTTGAAATCAATGGAGTACCCGTCTGGGCTAAATCCTTTTGCAACACATGCATGTTCTCAAGTCACATGTAAGTCATGGTTTATCCATTGAATCTCCCTTTTTGACCTCAACTGGGACATTTATTATCATATCATTGCTATTAACACATTTCATGGATTTTCATGCCATCATTATAACCAATTATCATACATTCATAACACATGCAGTTAGGCATATTAATAGTTTACTTAAAGTTATTCGAACATACCTAGTACTAGTTTCGGTATTGTGTTTCGATTATTACGAAACCTTTCGTTTTCCTCGATCGACCTCCGAAATTTGTTCCTCGGGGTCTATAACAATAAAAATGAATCATTAATACCTCACATTATTCTTTTCTAGTCTAAATTTTACCCCGAACAAAATGACCGTTTTACCCCTTCATATTTTTACGATTTAGTTTCTAGACTCTTATAATGAAATGCATGCAATTTCTTCCTTACCCAAGCCTAGCAGAATGTTCTTTCCTCTTATGGCAGCCTCCATTATTTCACATTTCTACCACATATTTTGTACCTTTTGCAAAAAGGTCCTTTTAAGGGTTTTTCATTAAAATCAACTAGGAAAAGATGTTTAACACACATCCAACTTTCATATTCCTCCATAAAACATCAAAGAATAAACATGTCACACATGGGTCAATTTGCAAACATGAACCCTAACTTAAAATATGGGTAGAAATGGAGAGAGTAAGCTACCGGGATTTCAAAAATACGAAGAACATTAAAAACGGGGCTAGAGAGCACTTACTATTGAGCTTGAAAATGTTGAAAACCGTAGCTATGGAGACTCTTCAATTTTCGGTAGCCATGAAGAAGAAATGACTGATTTTTGGCTTGTTTTTCCCATTTTATTTCATTAATTAGCCAAATGACCAAAATGCCCTCAAACCCTTTCTTTCAAATTTCGTCCATACATGCCCATTGTTGTCTAAAAACTTAGAAATTAAGAAAATTTCTCTTTAAGACCTTCTAATTAATAATCTAAAGCAATTTCATACAAATTGCTTCTAGAATCCAAGTTTTGAAATTTATTCGATTTGGTCCTTATTTTCCAATTGGACACCTTACTCATAGAATTTCTTAATGAAACTTTAGCACATGCATATTTTCATATTCCAGACCTCATATTAGCCATGAAAAATATATTTTGACGTCAGATTTGTGGTCCCAAAATCACTGTTTCGACTAGGCCCTATTCAGGATGTTACATTTCTCCCCCCTTAGGGACTTTCGTCCTCGAAAGTCTTACCAGCAAACAGGTTCGGATATTGACTTCTTATGGTTTCTTCCGGCTCCCATGTAGCCTCTTCCACACCAATTCGATGCCATAAGACTTTTACCAAAGCCACATCTTTATTTCTTAGCTGTTTAACCTCACGAGCCAAAATCTTGATAGGTTCCTCACCATAAGTAATGTCCTGCTAATTTCAATCTCCGACGGTGAAATCACATGAGAGAGGTCTGATCGATATTGCCTTAACATAGATACATAAAGCATGTCATGAATCTTTTCTAGTTTGGGTGGCAATGCCAGACGATAGGCTAATGGTCTAACTCTTTTAGTGATCTCGTATGGTCCGATAAATTGCGAACTCAGCTTGCCTTTTCGGCCAAATCTCAACACCTTTTTCCGTGGAGATACTTTCAAGAATACTCTATCTCCAACTTGGAACTCAATCTCTTTTCTTTTCAGATCAGCATATGACTTTTGCCTATTCCATGTGACTTTTAAATAGTCACGTATCACTTTAACCTTTTCTTCAGTTTCCTTGATCAGATCAACTCTGTGAATCTAACTCTCCTTGAGTTTCGTCCAATACAATGGAGTTCGACACTTCCTACCATACAAGGGCTCATGAGGCACCATCTTCAAACTCGTTTGAAAACTGTTGCTGTAGGCGAATTTTACCAATGGCAGGTATTTTTCCCAGCTACCCTGAAATTCGAGGATACAACATCGCAACATATCTTCAAGAATCTAAATCATCCACTCAGACTGACCATTTGTTTGCGGGTGAAAAGCTATACTAAAACTCAATTTAGTACCTAAGGCTTCTTGTAACTTCTTCTAGAATCTCGAAGTGAATCTGGGGTCTCTGTCTGAAATATTTGATAGTGGTACCCCGTGTAATCTCACAATCTCAGATATATACAAGTCGGCAACTTATCTAGTGAATAATCTGTCCTTACCAGAATAAAATGAGCCGACTTTGTTAGCTTATCAACCATAACCCATGTAGCATCTTTCTTTTTCGGGGTCAATGGTAATCCTGTCACGAAGTCCATAGTAATTCTGTCCCACTTCTATTTAGGAACCATCACAGGCTGTAACAAACCTGAATGTACTTGATGTTCTTCTTTGACTTGCTGACATATTAAGCATTTCGATACAAATTCGGAGATGTCTCTCTTCATGCCATTCCACTAGTACATTTTCTTCAAATTATTATACATCTTGGTACTTCCCGGATGAATAGAAAAACGGCTCTCATGTGCCTCTTGCAAGATTTTCTGAATAATTTCATCGTTCTTTGGTACATAGACTCTGCCTCTGAACATCAAACATCCATCAGAACCCATCTGAAAGTCTAATTTGATGTCGGACTCGAATTGAGTTCTTTTACCTTGCAGGTCACTATCATTAGTCTGAGCATCATAAGTTTCTTGAAGAAACGTCAGCCTATCCCTTAGCTCTACCAAGACTGATCCATCATCAAGCAATGTCAATCGAGCATCCATGGCCCTCAGTGTAAACAAAGATTTTCTGCTTAAAGCGTCGGCGACCACATTCGCCTTTCTCGGGAATAATCAATGATCAACTCGTAATCTTTAATTAATTTTAACCATCTTTATTGTCTTAGATTCAATTCTTTTTGAGTCATCAAATACTTCAAACTCTTGTGGTCTGTGAATATACGACAAGTCTCACTATACAAGTAATGCCTCTAGATTTTTAGGGCCAAAACAATGGCAGCAAGCTTTAAGTCGTGTGTCAAATAATTCTTCTCGTGTGGCTTCAACTGCCATGAAGTATAGGCTTTCACCTTGCCATCTTGTATAAGTACACAACCCAGTCCATTTAAGGATGCATCACTATAGACCACAAACTCTTTTCCCGAATCGGACAATACTAAAACAGGAGCTTCAGTCAACAATGTCTTTAACTTCTCGAAACTCTGCTGACACTTTTCTGTC
Source organism: Gossypium arboreum (assembly GCF_025698485.1). Lineage (NCBI taxonomy): Eukaryota > Viridiplantae > Streptophyta > Magnoliopsida > Malvales > Malvaceae > Gossypium > Gossypium arboreum. Next base: position 47,086,705 of record NC_069079.1, read on the forward strand.
CATTAAAACTTAATGTCTTTCTATGGCAACCTCGTCATTGGAGTTGCTATCATGGAGAATCCTTTCACAAATCTTTGGTAGTAACTGGCTAAGCCCAAAAAACTTCTAACCTTGGTTACATTTTTAGGTGGTTTCCATTCAACGATAGCAGAGATCTTACTTGGATCAACTTGGATGCCTTCATCCGAAACAATATGACCCAAAAACCCTACTTCTTGGAGCCAAAACTCACTCTTACTAAACTTAGCATACAATTGTTTTTCTCGTAAGGTCTGCAACATAGTTCTCAGATACTTTGCATCTCTGTCTCATCCTTGGAATAAATCAAAATGTCGTCAATGAACATAACAACAAACTTGTCCAAGTATGGCCGAAATATCCTATTCATTAGATCCATAAATATCCTATTCAATGAACACAAAAGCAAACTTGTCCAAGTCTGCAACGAGGCTCAAAGAATACATTCGTCAACCCAAATGGCATGACAAGGAATTCATAGTGGCCATACCTCATTCTGAAAGCTATCTTAGGCACGTCTGATTCCTTAACTTGCAACTAATAGTAGCCAGACCTCAAGTCTATTTTAGAGAATATAATGGCTCCTCTCAACTGGTCAAGCAAATCATCGATCCTTGGCAAAGGATACTTATTCTTGATAGTTACCTTGTTCAATTGCCGATAATCTATACATAGCTTCATTGAACCATCTTTCTGCTTTACAAATAATACGGGAGCACCCCAAGGCGAAAAACTCGGCCTTGCAAAACCTTTATTCGTTGACTCTTGCAACTGTGCTTTTAACTCTTTAAGCTCGGTTGGTGCCATCCTATATGGAGTAATTTAAATAGGGGCTGTTCCTGGCACCAATTTAATACCAAACTCTATCTCTCTTTCAGGAGGTAATCTGGGTAATTCCTCCGGGAACACGTCTGAATATTCACATACTATTGGCACAGACTCAATCTTCAACTCCGTTTCCTTAGTGTTCAGTACAAAAGCAAGGTAGGCTTCGTACCCTTTTCTCATATACCTCCAAGCCATCATTGAAGTAATTACAACTAGCGGTGTACCAAATTCTCTTAAATTAACCCGTAGAATCTCACCATCTGGGCACTTCAATACAATATACTTGCTACCACAGTTTACAATTACATCATGCACGGCTAACCAATCCATACCAAGTATTACATCAAACTCATCAAATGGCAGTAACATAAGGTTAGCCGAAAAGTAATGACCCTGAATCATCAAAACACAATTATTACAGACTTTATCAACCAGAACTGACTTGCTTGATGGGTTCGACACTCTGATAATAAATTTCGTAAGTTCAATGGATATATTCATACTAGACACCAATTTTATGCCAATGTATGAATGCGTCGATCCCGGATCAATTAAGGCAACAACACAAGTATTAAAAAGAGAAAAAGTACTCGTGATGATGTTAGGAGCAGAGGCTTCCTCTCGAGCGCGTATTGCATACGTTCTTGCCGGGGCTAGAGCCTCTGATTTTACAGTGTCTTTGGCAGCAACTCGACTGCCACTAGCACTTCCAGGATACCTCGGAGGTATTCCTCATGAAATAGGAGAACTCGACTTCAGGGCTACTTCCACCTCTTTATCAGTTCACTCTGGGCAGTCTCTGAGGAAGTGGCCAAGAGAACCACATCTATAGCACGTACCACTCTTCATTTGGCACTCTTGGAAGAGAAATTTATTGCAGCTTTTACACTCCGGCTTTTGGGCATCTACACTCCCCACACTAGTTACCATCGGGGAAGAAGACTTCGGGTTGTGCCATTTAGAGCTTCTCGCTCTACCCGAATATCCTACCGATGAAGTGGAGCGTTCATGTTGGCTCCTTGATTTCTTTGCGGGAAATAAGAGCTTCTTACCGCTGCATCTCTTGCTCGAAACTCGAGCTTCTCTCTTTGCTTGTTTCATTTCATTATTGAGCTCCTCGGCCTTCTTGGCCAGATCAGCTAATGCAGCGAACTCTCGTACCTCAAGAATCCCAATCAACAGCTTGATTTCCTCATTCAGACCTTCCTCGAAGCATTTACACATTTTTGACTCGGTTTGAACCATTCCAGTTGCATACTGACTTAGCCTTACAAACTCCCTTTCGTATTTCGATATAGTCTTATTTCCTTGTTTGGGTTCCAGGAACTCCTTTCAATTAAAATCTAAGAACCTTTGACTGATGTATTTCTTCTTAAACTCCACTTGGAAAAATTCCCAAGTGATGTTTTCCTTTGGCACCACTAAAGATACAGTCTTCCACTAGTGGTATGCAGTTTCCTTTAGGAGAGATACAACACACTTTAAACACTCCTCAGGTGTGTACGATAATTCATCCAATACTCGTGTAGTATTCTTGAGCCAGAACTCGGCTTGTTTAGTATCATCATCTATCTTAGCCCTCGGACTCATCTTGTGCTTGATTGGAAGACATTTACTATATTCAAAAATGATTTTAACAATTAGGAGATATCACACTATCAACGTTCATATAATGACATGTATAGCTAAACTTGATACACTCTACGATAGTCTTAGAATCGACTAAATCATAGCTCTGATACCACTAAATGTAACACCCCTTACCCATACCAAAGACCGAGACCAGTTACGAGGCGTTACTAGACATGCACTCGAACATTTGCGAGAAATACGGGTTATAAAATTTTGTTCCAATTTGAAACTAATCAAACAACATCTTAGTATCCCTATTATGGGACTACGAAGCTCAAAGCATACATTGGAAATAGTCCAGGACTAAACCGAGGACCTAAGAAAATTTTAAGAAAATTTCTAGGTTAATGCCTCACACGCTTGTGTGGAGACAATGCATACGCCTGTGTGCATTGGGACACGTCCGTGTCCCTAACCCGTGTTGAATTTCTAAAAATTAATTTTTATTTCGAACCTATAGGGGTTTTCACACGGCCAAGCACATGCCCGTGTCCCTGGCCCGTGTCCTCCACACGGCCTAGACACGCCCGTTTGGTCACCCATGCCCAAAAACTCAAGCATTCTATTTATTACGTCAGCATGCATTTAGGGGCATACAGCCAAGACACACGCCCTTGCACTAGGTCGTGCCCTCCATACGGTTGAGACACACGGCCGTTGATAAACCGTAATTTATACATATTTTTACCCCGTGCTTAACACATTTTATGGATGATTTTCCCTTAGAATTGGTGAATTCGATGCTCCTAATACCTTAATTTCATGTTATATACTTAGGAGAGCATAGGAGAGCGAAAGGAATGAGAAACGGGCCAAAAATGGAGAAAATGGGCCAAAGTACGAAATCGACACGGCCTGGACTTCCTTACACGGATAGACCACACCGCCGTGTCAATTTGGCAGAATCGAAGCACGACTCACACGAGCGTGTCCCTGTCGAGCCCAAGTTGAGCCTAATTCGAATAAGGCTAATTTCGAGGGTTCTTAGGCCTTCCAAAGCCTATAAATACAACCTAGAGGAGGAAGAAAGAGGGAGGCACGGAGACGGAGGAATAAATTACTCGAAGAAAGCGGATTGTTCCATCTCAGAAGTCGGATTCATCATCAATACTGAAGATCTCCCCTCAATTTCCCTTCAGGAGTTTTGGGTTTTCTTTATGTTTTGTATTCGTTATTCTTCTGAGATGTTTTCCTTTTTAGTTATGAACTAAATCCCCTAAATACCTAAGGGGAATGAAACCTAAGACGAATCTTGTTATTATTTTCTGAATTGTATGATAAATATTTTAACTTATTCTTAATTATGTGTTCTTAATTCTTGTTTTGATATCCCAGGATACTGATTCAAAATAAGCTCTTATTCAGAGGAAGAATAGACCCTGTCTAAGAGTACTTTTGTCATAATTAAGCGGAGTTGATTGTGCGCCTAGAGATAGGGTGACAAGATTTTGTCGGATTAGGGTGAAACCTAATAAAGGGGTCCATAGATCGGGTTAATGCAACCCTAGGGTGTTAATTAGAGAAAAGTCTCAATTATTCAATCTAGGGATTAGACGTTATTAGTCTTGAATAGGAATAATAACATAATTGAGGGATTCTATGGAACAAGTTAAATGAATAAATCGTCCGATTCGAAGCCACAATAACAAGTAAAGTATAGGTGGATTTTTCCTTAGGTATTGTCTTAATTCAATCGTTTTCCAAAAGTAATCCCCCAATTCTACTTTCTGTGAATTCTTAGTTAGTTAAAACAAAACCCCCTTATTCTTAGGCTAGATAATAAAAAGATAATCATTACTAGTACTTTTAGTTCCTTTGGGTTCGACAATCCGGTCTTGCTAAAACTATACTATTGTTCGATAGATACACTTGCCTACATCGTGACAATAGTTAGTTTCACGAACGATTCATTATAAGTATTTAAAACCTGTCACACGAAAATCGCAATCAAGTTTTTGGCGTCGTTTCCGAGGAACTAAGATATTAGGAATGCTCAATTTTTATTACTTTAGTCATTTATTTTTCTTGCAATTTAATTTAATTTAATTTTTTATTATTTATTTATTAATTTACTTTTTCTTTCTCTTGGCAGGTTTTTATAGTTTATGACTAGAAGAAACCCGTCAGGACCACTACTTTTTGACGAAGAAATCGATTGCACAGTTTGCAGAAACCAAAGAGAAATAAGGCGAAGCTTAAGATACACAGAGAACGAGCAAGAGGACAATACTCAACCCCCAATCAAAGAGATGGCTGAAAACCAAGACAATCAGCTGCCTCCTGCAATTGCAGTTAATCAAAATCCTGCTCCACGTACTATGTATGATTATGATAAACCTTCTTTAACAAGAACTGAATCGAGCATAGTTAGACCTGCTGTAGCTGCAAATACTTTTGAACTGAAATTTAACACAATTCAAATGATACAACAGTTTGTTTAGTTTGATGGTTTGCAGGATGAAGATCCTAACGCTCACTTAGCAAACTTTTTGGAGCTATGCGATACATTTAAAATCAATGGTGTTTCTGATGATGTCATACGTCTTCGGTTGTTTCCCTTTTCATTGAGGAACAAAGCTAAACAGTGGTTGAACTCGTTACCATGAGGGTCAATTACTACTTGGGAACAAATGACCGAAAAATTTTTACTAAAACATTTTTTGCCGAATAAAACGGCTAAATTATGTAATGATATCTCTTCTTTTGTGCAGATGGATTTAGAAACACTCTACGATGCATGGGAGAGATACAAAGACTTTTTGAGAAGGTGCCATCATCATGGATTACCTCTGTGGCTACAGGTTCAAACGTTCCATAATGGCTTGAATCCTTCGACTCGGTAAATGGTTGACGCAGCTGCTGGCAGAACCATCAATAATAAAACACCTAAAAATGCTTATGAGTTTATAAAGGAGATGTCACTGATTAACTATTAGTGGCAAGTCATGAGGACAAAGCCAATGAAAACATCCGGTGTTTATAACGTCGATTCGGTCACCATGCTCTCTAATCAGGTAGAACTCTTGAATAAGAAAATTGATGGTTTTCTTAGTTCTTTACAAGTTCACCCAGTAATGCAGTGCGAAGCAAGTAGAGGTGAATCAAGCAATTTGGAATACCAACCTTATGGCCACAACATGGATAACGAGCAGTTAAATTACATTGGTAATAATCCTCGATCTGAAAACAATCCATATAGTAACACTTACAATGCAGGTTAGAGGAACCATCCCAATTTCTCGTGGGGCGGTCAAGGAAATCAAAGAACACAACATCCTCCAGGCTTCCAACAACCACCCTACCAATAAGAGAAGAAGCCGAACCTTGAAGAGATGCTGTCTAAATTTATCTCGGTGTCAGAAACCCATTTTCAGAACACTGAGACAACACTTAAAAATCAACAAACGTCAATCCAAGGGCTTGAAACTCAGATAGGCCAGCTGTCCAAACTAATCTCCGAACGACCACAAGGTAGCTTGCCAAGTAATACTGAACCTAACCCAAGGGAACAGCTCAACGCAATTAATATTCAAGATGAAGAAAGAGTCGTTGAACCTGAGCCAGAATCGAGACAAGAAACTGTGGTAAGCAGAGGTCAAGGTGAGGTAGGTCATAATAAAAACAAATTAGTGAAAATGTTGAATATAAATCTCATGTGCCATACCCCAACGTGACAAGGAAAGACCGCTCAGATGAACAATTTAGTAAATTCCTTAAACTCTTGAAAAAATTACATATTAACTTACCATTTATTGAAGCTCTATCACAGATGTCAAACGCAATGAAATTTTTAAAGGAGCTTTTAGCAAATAAACGGAAGTTGGATGAGGCGTCGCATGTGGAGCTAAATGCCACTACACCGAAATAAGGTTTTAGCGGCGTTTTTAGCGGTGTTTGAAAAGAAAACGCCACTAAAAATCGAATAGATTGAGTATTAGCGGCGTTTTCAGTAAAGCGCCGCTATAGGTCCACCTATAGCGGTGCTTTATTAAAAACGCCGCTAAAAGATTAATGTGAACGACGTCGTATTGTGTAAGCTTCAGTTCATTAGCGGCGCTTCTCTAAAAACACCGCTAAAGATAAATATAGATTCCTAAATCATAAAACTATAAACCTAAATCACTAGACCCTAAATTATAAAACTTAAAACTATAAACCCTAAATCCAAAACCATAAAACCTTAAACTGTAGACAATAAACCTTTAAACACTTAAATACTATATAAATCCTAAATTAACTTTGAAGAATAAATTTCATATATATGGATACATATAGATATTAATGTAAAAGAACGAACGACACAAACATATAAAAATGGAAACCACATTTCAATCTCTATTCTCTAAATATTCAAATTATATACTACCATGTAATGTTTTATTAAAAAGTCAATAACATTAACTGCTTAGATTAATTAAAAATATTATAAAATATATAGACTAAATGATATTAAAAATTAAAGTATATGCAAATAAATCTAATATTTAAATATATTAGAGAGACCAAATTAAAATTTAACCATGTATTAATAGGAAATAATAATAATAATAATAATAAAAGAGAAAAAAAAGGGAGGAAAAATTATTGTCATAATTAGTGGCGTTTTAGCAAAAAACGCCGCCAATATGTATTAATAGTTTAAACTATGTCGTTTTGAAGCTTTGTTATTAGTGGCGCTTTCTAAAAAACGCCACAAAACATCTATTAAAAGAATGTAAAACATCATCGTCTACACCCTTGTTATTAGTGGCGCTTCCATAAACGCCGCAAAAGGTGAGAATTACCGGCGTTTTATCCAGAAACGCCACAAAAATCTGTCAACAGATTGCAAAATGGCATCATTATTACCTTGTTATTAGTGGCGCTTTATATAAAAACACCACAAAATATTTAAAGTGATTTCAAAATGTCCTCGTTTTGTAGTCTTTTATTAGTGGAGCTTTAATAAACGCCACAAAAGGTGTGAAATGCCGGCGTTTTCTCTAAAAACGCCACAAAATCTATTAACAGATTGCAAAACGGCGTCGTTAGTACATTGTTATTAGTGGCGCTTTCTACAAAAACGCCACAAATATTTATTAATAGATTGAAAATGTCGTCGCTTTTTGGAACCCCAATTTCCTTTTACTTTTCCCCAGTTCAGTTTACCCCGACTACTTTTCCTTTTAAGTCGTCTGTTTCAAATTTCCCTTAAATTTCTCATTACTTTCAAGCCCTAATTTCAGAAATCCCCTATAATTTCCCCCAAAGAGATATCCTCAAATCGTTTTCCCCGAAGTCCCTTTGATTTGCTCTGCTATCAGTAGTTTTCCCATAACCCCAAATCAAAATTTTTGATTTTTGAACCCTAACTACGTCTGCGCCTTCCCCAACTTAAGCCCGATTTCATTCCCCCATTTACCCAATTTCTTTTCTCTCATTTTCCCTAACTGCGTCTGCGTCTGTGTTTGCCTCTTCTCTCCGCCGCTGCCATTGGAATTTCGAGTCCTATAGGTATTGTTACTACTTATATGGACACTTTATTTAGTTTAATTTAGTATTTTTGAAAATGGATAATGAATGTCATCTTTGTGACTACAATGTGATGTTACTGTTTTTTTCAATCTTGTGATTACTGTAACGCCCCAATTTTCGGGAATCCTATGAATGTTGGCATAGGTTTAATTATGTTAGTGGGCCTCTAAAAAGCCCAAGCTTAAGATAGAACCCGTAATTTTAGTTAATTTTGTTCCATAAGAAAAGGGAGTGAAATTATGAAATAGGACTTATGTGAAAATGTTTGAAAATGCTATAGGCTAAATTGAAGTGGCCAAATAAATAGGAGTGCAAAATAGGAGGATTTGCATGACAAACCTCCCATTTTATATGAAGTGGCTAGCCATCATGTTGTTGTAGACAATATGAGTACTTGATATCCATAATTTATGGTACAAATTGATACAAATTGATAATGGGTTAGGTAAATGTTCCATGATAATGGATTAGGTAAATATTCCATGATAATGGGTTAGGTAAATGTTTCATGATAATGGTTTAGGTAAATGTTTCATGATAAGAAATTCATGTCTTTTGTATTAAAGAATTAAATGGATGAAATATGAAGTTTTATTAAAAGAAAAGGGTGAAAAGAACAAAGTTTTGTCCATCTTTGTTCATCCTAGCCTAAAGTTAGAGAAGAGAAAGGAGAGGAGAAAGCTCTTAAATGTTCGGTCACTTGGGGAAGAAAATTGAAGGTAAGTTCATGGTAGTTTGCTTATATCTTGATGTTCATGAGTTCTTCTTGATTCTATCTTAACTCTTGAAGCATATTTTGATTTTTAGTTGTGTTGTGAGCATTTAGTCATGAATTAAAATGAAGGAAATGGTTGTTGTTTGATGTTCTTTTGATGAAAAATGGAAGATAGGTGAAGTTGAGCCAAACAAATGAGCATGCATGTGCCTTAGATGTTAAAGGGAAAAATCAGCTAACATGTTGTGCTTTAAAATGATGAAATGGAGATTATACTTAAGTAAAATCATAGATATGTGATGATTGATTGGTGATATACATGTTTAAATAACATGCATGCAAGTTAGGTGTGAAAGAGTGATTTGGTAATAAATCTGCTTGGGACAGCAGCAGTAACGTGACTTTGGAAAATCACCATAAATTGTGGGAGAAGAATTAGAAGCTGAATAAAATATGTAATTAAAGATTATTGAGTCTAGTTTCTAATGAAATAAACAAGAACATATTTTGAATTCTGTATAATGAGAAATTTGATTCGTAATGAAGGGTGGTCAGATTAGTCAAACAGTGAAACATGGGAAACTTTGAGAAAAATCTGGTATTGATCGGCTAAACCAAAAATTCTGAAAATTTAATGGATAAAAGATATATGAGTCTATTTTCAAGGAAAATTAACGGCACTTGATTTGGAGTTTCGTAGCTCCAGCTATAAATAATTTAGTGACTGTTGCTCAGGAAGACAGCTTGCAGTGAAATTATGATTATGTGGTAAACATTGACAAAAATTTGTTAATGAGTTGCTTATTGATTTCTTATAAGCTTACTATGATCTGTAGGTGTGGTTGGCGAATATTGTAAGGGATTAATCGTAGTTCGTATTTGAATAGTTAGATTAACGTGTTAGTAATCCAATTGTAGGCGGTTCGTGTGTGGATCTCAAATCGACATATCGTCGCAAATGTGTGTAACTAACACCCTCTTTCTTAGTCTAGATCGGCAAAAGCCGAAAAGTCAAATGCCGAAAAGCGGTATTTTGTAGATTTGCGAGTGTCTGAATGCTCGTGAGGTAAATCGATTAATGTTTTTGGTAAGCTGCAAAATTTGGACTGCAAAGTGCATGATTTACGTGCCCTCAATATTTTTGGGCTTAATGGGCCAAAATTGGAATGATGGGCCAACGGACCCAATTCGTAAGAACCCTCGATGCGTGATTCTTAGTAGTACGTGAAAAGTAGGAATATGCATGAAAAACCCTAAAATAGATAAATTATGAAATACCTTTAAAAGTGGAAAATTTACGCTTTACCCCTAGTAGATGAATTACCAAATACCCTAGGGTTAAATTGACCTAAATGCATGTTTGATCGTTGTTATTTATTGCATGCCATGTTATTATCGATGCATGGGATGGGATATTGACGGAGGAAGTACTGAAAGTGGCTTGTCCACGTCTTGGAGGCTTTGCCTCAATTTATCGATAATCGAGCGAAAAAGGCCGCAAATGTGAGTGTTAATTTGGGTGGGTTGAGCTATTCCCACATGGAGTGTATGGCTGGTACGGGTGGAGTGTAGTGGTTGGTGGGTTGAGTAGTCTCCCAAATGGGCTTGCATATGTTCTTGATGTTGCATGTATTTTGAAATGGGCCTATGGGCCATCATTGTTATCTGAATAAGGGCTAAGGCCCGGTTTATTATAATCTGAAAAGGGCTCGCCCAAGACCACTATTACCCAAATGGGCTTGCATATGTTATTGATGTTGCATGTATTTTGAAATGGGCCTATGGGCCATCTTGTTATCTGAAGAAGGGCTAAGGCCCGTTTATTGTAATCTGAAAAGGGCTCTAGCCCAGTACCACTGATTACTGAATGGGCTTAGGCCCAATAGGCTTGAGTGACTTGGGCTTTGAATGGGTTTTCCTTACACACCGAGTTTCCCAAACTCACCCTTTTATTTTCATCCACGCAGAAATCCCCAACCATAGTGGGCTTGGAGTCGTGAGGGAATTGGAGTGGCCACCCGCTCGAAAGTTTGATTTTCTTCGGTGAACTGGACATCCTTTTATTTACGTTTGAAGTTTTGGGCTTTTAAATGTAATAAGGCCGCTTAATTATTTTTATGGTTTTAATATGTATTACTAAGATAGGTAATACTTATATTTAATCTATTGAAATTGGATAGCTTTAGGTAGCGTTTTCAAAAACAACAGTTGATTTCAAAATAACACGACAACAAGCAAAGCTTCCAATGAAAGTATTTTCCAAAATTAATCACTTTTCCTAAAAATCGGTTTCCTAGAAATATCCATGACGTTAAGGTGTGGCAATGGCGGTATGCATGTCTAGGATCGGATCCGAAGGAGCTTGGTATTAGCGATCCGATGGACTCACCACCTCTTTTCCGGTTTCCTACCTGGTGCACAGCTTCCATTCACTTTAACCTATAATGAAATTAATCTTTTGAACATCAAGTACGATTTTCTAGACTTAGAATGGAAATTTTTTTTTTTACGTTTTGATGTGGCATGCCGGATCCGGCCATAACTTCTGGGTCGGGTTTGGGGTGCTACAATTACAGTTGTTGTTATATTGATGTATATTAAGTTACTGTTATTAATAACCTCAATCATGTTTGGAATAATTTGGATATTTTCTTCGTCTTTTTTGTGAAAGTAGATTTAAAAATTAAGTTTGAAATTTTGGAGTTTTAATTTCGATGTTCATAGAGTTTAAGTTTTAGGATTTTGTGTTTCTGTTTCAACTTTTAAATTTTGGGAGTTGAGGGTTCAGGTTTTATCTTTCATACATTCCCCGTTTATGTACGTGAAGCTGTTCTACATCATATCATGATGATGTACAATTGTTATACTTGCTTATTTCAGCAAGATATGGAATTAATGTTGAGAAATATCTTGATGCTTTCTCGAGAATATCTCATGGCCAATGTTGGAGGCATCAATACTTTGCTTCTAAAGACATGATGGGTTGAATATGTCATCTCTCGCTGTTGATCAGGGGACAACATTCATGGTTTATTCCTAAAGGAACCTTTAAGCCTCGCTTTTGGTACAATTATTTCAAAAATATTTGAAAATTTTGATTTATCTATGGAAATGCTGGTATAGGTCATTGTATTCCTTCTGCAGAAAAACAAGATAATCTTAAAAGCGCCCTACGCTTAGCATGTAAATTGATAGGTTGCAAGTGCACTTATGGAAAGACATATCTGTCTTATTCCCCCTCCCATTCTTCTCATCCCTTCTATAGAGTACATGGAAATTGAAGTTATATCCCACAGTGGAAAGTTTTGTATCTCTAGACTGTGCATATCCAATATGATTAAATAAATGTGTGTATATATATCGATAATCGATTGATATTTTTTTGCAAAGGCTTCTAACTTTAATGCTTGAGTATTGACAAGAAGATGTTACCATCACTTATTTTAATTTTTGAGAATGAAATGCACCCACTATACAATAATTAATTAAGACTCACAAATATTTGATTTTCAAATTCATTCACCACTATAATTTATGGTAATCTAAAACCCAAATTCCTTTTCAGATGTGTGAAGTGCATTTGTGTGTTTTTTAGGTGTTTTAAATTTGAGATTGGTTTGTGATAGGGTGAGATATAGTTGGGTGTTTCATGTAGAGCATGTTTGTTGACTTGGATGTCATAGTTGGGACGTATTATCTCCTTGTTTGTCCATTTGTACCAAGTTATGGTCTTTGTTCATGGGCAACTTAGAAATTTTAGTGGTTCTCAATTAAATGCAGCATCATCTTCATCATTATTACTAATTTTATATATATGATTTTACAAATATACTATAGTTATACCTTATCTATGAATAATTGATTCCTTATTAAAGAAAAAAAAATTGAATAGCGAAGAGTTTAATTTATAATATATTAAGTTTTATAACTTGTATAGATTTTTAGTAATGATTAGGAACTTTTATTGGTACTCATTTATTATTTTAAATAATATTGCTTGGTATTAATAATATGAAAGTAAAATGATATTGTATATATTTTTAGCCATTAATTATATTGTATATTGAATAGTATGACAGAGCAAATGAAAAATTTATTAAAATGAATGCAAAAGTAAATCTAAAGACTTGGAAAATAAAGCTATGAATAATTAAAAAAAGAAAGAAATTGTAAAAAACTTCTTACATCACCCTTTTCTTGTGAATAAAACAAGATATTCTAGAAGTGGACATGGTTACCATCCTAAACCTAATTAAAATTGAAATTGTCTGTATTTCTTTTAACATCAGAATATAACAACGATTTCACACTCGTTTTTGAAGCCAAGAAAGTCATGCATGTAATTTTGCCTTGAAAAAGGACAGATTTGTGTAAGAGGAATCTCATGTGGAGTCTTCCTTATTAGTCTATTCTCAGCCATTAAATCTATGTACATTAAATCTATAATTGTATATAATCTATGTACATTCTCAGCCATTAAAAGGACAGATATAAATTACTTAATATGAAAAGGGCAGATTTGTGTAAGAGGAATGTCCTATACAATTATAGAATTATTTTTTGCTTTTTGCGTTTATAAGTAATATTTTCTTTTTGCTTTTTTAATCTGTTTTTTTTATAACAGATTTGCCAACTGCTTCAAGCTGCTTTTAATCTATTTTTTTTATAACAGATTTGTGGAGTTGATTCATTGGTATCCACTGTTGTTGCCCTTAACACCAAGTCTCGAGAGTGCTCCCCACGGCATATATAAATGTTTGCACAGTATTTGGGAAACTTGATGTTTTACATAACCTTTAAATTTCTCATGTTTGACTTATGGGGTCTTTGGGTTTTAGTCGAGAGATTATCTGTCATATTTTATATATGTGCCTAATAGTAATTTGGTCGAGTAAATTATCAAAAAGAATCTCATGTTTCAATTTGTGCACAAACAACTGGAATGTTTTATTTTTGCAAAAATTTCAATTAATGTTTGTACAATTGCAAAGGCATTTTCACGGGGAGTGGTAGCTGAATCGAGTCTATACGGATATCAAAAAGAATAATATGAAGTATAGTGTGGTGTTTGCTCATTTTATTCATTAATCATATGGTTAAGTTTTTAATCTCTACTAATAAGAATGAAGCATATTTTATGACCAACTATTTTATGAAGTAAAATTATATTGTATACTAAATATGGTATATATACTTTAATTCCTTGGTAATGATATAGATAAAGTTTTTATATTTGCTTAAACTGAAATATATTTGGCGCTACTCTTATAATCTTACATCTATTCTAGGTACTATCGAGCACCTGAATTAATATTTGGTGCAACTAAATACACCACAGCCATTGAAATCTGTTCTAGGTACAGGTTTCATTGCTAAATTTTTTTCCTTATTTCTATGCATTTTCACTTTAAATTACTTAACAAATATTACTTTGTTGACTCCAGCCTCTGTTTGCTGGTGAGAGTGGAGTAGACCAGGTTGTTGAAATTATTAAGGTACGTTTTATTTCAAAATTCTAATCAATAATAGTTTTATCATGATGATTTTGGAAAAATTAATATTTTGGGGTTGCGATTTTGTAAAGATTTAATCGCTAGTTCATTTGGAGCGAGAACTACTTTGTTTCAAATTAATTTTAAATTTTGGCTTTTGAAAGTATTTTTAAATTAGTTACACTATAATAAGTTTTTAATTTGATATGTTTTCTATATTATTTGAAGTATGAATAAGTTTTATATTTGGTTCAACTTTATTATTTGATTCAACTTAAGTATGAATAAGTATGAATTAATTTTATTACCATGTACATTGCTTGTCCATTAAAATTACAACAATAGTGACCTTCTCTCCAACCTTATTTTAAATATTTTAAAGATTCAAAGTATATAGGTGGAAACTTGACGGGTTGCCTTATATCGAGTGTAAGATATAATGGATCCTCCTAGGTGTAACAACGCCACGTATGATGAATCTTAAAAATTCAAAAGAGTTGAAAAAGTTCTATCGAGCTCATTTACTATTGAATATTTATTACCATGTAGCTTGCTTGTCCATTAAAATTACAACAATAGTGACCTTCTCTCCAACCTTATTTTAAATATTTTAAAGATTCAAAGTATATAAATTTGGAAAGTCGACGGGTTGCCTTATATTGAGTCAGAAGATATAATGGATCCTCCTAGGTGTAACAACGCCACGTATGATAAATCTTAAAAATTCAAAAGACTTGAAAAAGTTCTATCGATCTCATTTACTATTGAATATTTATATAACCTTAATTTATTTCCAATTTACTTATAAAAATTAAACTACGATTCTTTTTGATATTATTATATTCAAATTACTATTTTTATATTAATAATGTTTGATTTTAATATTTAATATTTTAAATGTCTTTAAAAGTTATAACTAATTTTTATCAAAGTAGTATTAATATTGATCATTACTTAAATAAATTACATAACTTACATAACTCATATAACATACATAATTTACATAACTCACATAACGTACATAACAACTTACATAACTTAACTAATACATGTAGTTTAATCTAATAATTTCCTTAAAAGCATATAGTTTAAAGTTCAAATTTCATAACTTACATAATCTACATAACTTACATAAAACATAAAAATATATCATATCAAGACTTACATAATAAACAACTTATCATGTAACTTATTGCCAACTTTAGACTTCAACAACTACGAAATGGAAAGGACTTAGATGAATTTCTCAAGGGCAAACAACGAGTATCAAAATGGAGTGCAATCTTTTTTAAATTTTGCATTTCACAATTCAAGCCAAGAGAATATGATTCTTTGCCTGTGTAAGAAGTGTGGCAATATCTATTGGCATTATCGTGAAGTTGTCTACGAACATCTAATTGTTGATTGCCCCGGAAATGATATTGACATATATCTGCAGCCACTTATTGAAGAGTTAAAACAATTATGGGCGGGTGTTGAGACGTATGATGTATTGAGAAAGGAGAACTTTTACCTACGTGCTGCTTTGCTGTGGACAATTAATGATTTCCCGGCATATGCGAATTTATCTGGTTGGAGTACCAGAGGACGTTATGCTTGTCCTTGTTGTGCTGCTCAAACGTGTTCACAGTGGTTATATAATAGGAAGAAGTTCTGCTATATGGGGAATCGTCGGTGGTTAGATGAAAATCATAGCTATAGATTTCGAGAGGCTTTATTTGACTGATCTTGAAGAGTTGAAAAAGCTCTGAAAGACCATTGGATCTGAAATCTTATTCATGTTAAAAGATATGGTTTCGATTACGGAAGTGAATCAACCATCTAACGAGCAAACAAATGAGCGATCGAGGATGAATCGATGATGAATCGACGAGGAGGATGACCCTAATGAGGCGGACTTGTGGAAGAAAAGAAGTATTTTTTGAGTTGCCTTCTTTGGGAGCATCACATATTAAGCCACAATCTTGATGTGATGTATATTGAGAAGAATGTCTACGAGAACATCATCCAGACAATTTTGAACGTCGATGTTAAATCAAAAGATAATATTCAGAGTCGACTTGATTTAGTTCACATAGGAATTAGGCGTGATCTTCATCCCCAAGTACGTCCTAATGGAAAATATTGGTTGCTGCCTACAATTTTTGCAATGTCAAAGGAAGAGAAAGAAATGTTCTGCACGGTGTTGAAGGATATAAAGGTTCCGGATGCGTATGCATCAAATATATCTCGATGTGTAAGTCTTAAAGATCGAAGACTATATTCATTAAAATCACATGACCATCACATCTTGATGCAAGATCTACTTCCAGTTGCTTTCGGTGCTGTATGTCAAAGAAGGTAACGTCCTGTATAATTGAACTGTCAAATATAATGAAAGCAATTTGTGGCAAAGTTCTGAATGTTGAAGAACTTGAAAAAGTACAAGATTGAGCCTCTTTGACATTATGCAATTTGGAGAAGATCTTTCCACCTTCCTTCTTTACAATTATGGTGCACCTTGTCATTCATCTCCCTCGTGAAGCAATAATTGGTGGGCTAGTTTTCTATCATTGGATGTATCCAATTGAAAGGTGCTAATTTATTTCAAAGGCATTCACCTTTATACCTATAGTTACCAGTTTTGATAATGTTGTATATGGTGTTTAGGTTCCTAAGCAAATTGAAGTCTTATTGCCGTAACAAGCGTTATCCGGAAGGATCAATTGCTGAAGGCTACTTGGTAGAGGAGTGTATAACATTCTGTTCTAGATATTTAGAAGATGTTGAAACAAGATTGAATAGACCAAGTAGAAATGCTGGACTCAATGATCCTAGCTTGGCCGAAACTTATTTATTTCAAAGTTATGGAGAACCAATCAGCAAAGTTGAAATTGCAGAATTAGATGACCGATCTTGGATACAAGCACATAGATATGTTCTTTTCCACCACGATGCACTTGAACAATTACGCAAGTAAGTTCTAGAATATGATAAATATTCATCTTTTTTTGATTTGTTTATTTTTTAACGAATTAAACATGTTTTTAACATAGTGAGTACAAACAAGTCTTAAGATCTCGCTCACACTCACGAAGATTACAACATTACGAGATTAATGGGTTATTCGCAGAATCTTTTCATGAATGGTTAAGCCAAACGGTATGCAACTCAACATTTTAGTGACAAATAATAATGTTTTCTCATAACATTTACAGTTACTCAATTTACTTTTGATTCAATAGGTTTGGAGTGGGAATGTCGTTAATGACGAAGTTAAATGGCTTTCCCAAGGTCCGAATTGAGTAGTAAAAAGATATAGTGGCTTCATCATGAATGGATTCAGATTTCATACCAAATATCGCAAGAGATTGAGGAGAACTCAAAATTGTGGAGTAGTTGTTAATTCTTTAATTACAAGTTACGCTAGTGCTAGGGACGATAATCACATCGAGGGAAATGTGGAGTATTACGGACTTCTAAACGACATTATTGAGTTGGATTACTATAGAAAATGGAAAGTTGTCTTATTTCGATGTGATTGGGCTGATGCTAATATCGCTCGTGGAATTAAAATGATCATTTGGTTTTACAATGGTGAATTTCTCTCGATTAATTCACACCGAAAACATTTGATAGACGAGCCATATGTATTTTCTTCTCAAGTTAAACAAGTTTTTTACTCGAAAGATCCAATTGATGAGGGTTGGTACGTTGTACTCTGAAACACCCCTAGAGACTTGTTTGACATGGGGAATGGAAGTAAGGATGACATCGTTGAAAAATCAGAAACTTTGCCTTTTCCAGAACAAAACTTAAATGAAAATATCCCTAGTACTAGTACACAATTTCAATGGGTTCGTCAGGATGTGGATGAAGGTATTTACGATTTATGATGTAGTAAGATGTTATGATTTTTTTTTTATATGTAATGTTATAATTTTAACATTGGTCATGTTATATAATTTAACTATTTTATATTTACTATTGTTGTTATTTCTTACTAAGATTTTAACTATTTTTTGTGTTGCAGGAAAAATGCCTAGAAGAAGATTAAGAGATCTTAGTATTTTACAGAATACTACAAATTCGGAAGAAGTAAGCTTGAGCAATGAGCAGCATTGTTGGATCTTCAAGCGTCTAGGAGATACTTGACGAGTCTGTGGAATTTCAATGTAATGTTAAGTTTATTTTACAAATTGTATTAAATTTTATTATTGATTTATTTTTAAATTTCAATATAGTAATAATATATTATTTTTCAGCTAAAAATGGTGGGACGCGCAGAGGTCGAGGACGTCGCTCCTATGATTTATATAACTTAAATTATGTCGAGCGTGTCAAAGTAACTAGAAACAGCCATGGTCAGCCTGTTGGACAAGAAGCTCGACTTTTAGCGAGCTATTTGGGCATTATAGCACGAAATGCCAATATGTTGCCCATCAACTATGAATCGTGGCATAACATGCCGGACAAATAATAAAAATCAAGCTCTCTAATATTAAGGTAACAAAACGTTAATGTAATTTATAATACTTTGGTTTAAGTTTCATTTATATTTAATTCCTAAACTTGTGTTTTTTAGGAGAGGTTTGCTTTAGAGGTCTCTGATGCCTATTATCAAGAAGGCATTGGGTAAAAAATGGAGAGACCATAAAAGCAGTTTAAAAAAAGAATATTTTAAAAAACCTATAAGCCTCGAAGAAAAATTGCAAAATGTCCCACCGGGAATGCTGAGGTACTAATGGGAAGATGCGGTTCGATTTTGGAATTCGAAGAAAGGAGAGGTATTATGTACTTGCAAACTCTTATAAATTTTTTGGTTTTTAGTATTTGCTATATACGTAATAATAATTTCATTATTTAGGACCGTGAGCGAGTTGGAACAAGCAGCAGGCAAAAACAAAATTTTCTTGGTTTTTAGTATTTGCTATATACGTAATAATAATTTGCTTGTGTAGCTCAGGCCGCGGTACTATGGATTTATTAATTCTATCAAGTATTAATGACTTTTTACTATTAAATAATATTTTAACTACTATATTGTAGGAAGCCTCGTCTGGTCAAAAGTTAGGCATATACGCTTTTGACATTACGCACAGGAAAAAAGATGGAACTCCAATGACATCTGAGGCTGCAGAAATTATGGTATATTTACTTAATAAAATTTGATTTCATTATAAATATTTATAATATTTAATTCTAATGTTTTAATTCGTCATTTTTATATAATGTTATGTTGTATTCCTTTTTATTGTATATTTCGTTTCTAACTCTTTGACTGATTTATTAAGAGAAACTAAAAGATAAGAAGGCAGAGTATGAAGCGACTACTTCAACTGATAGTTTTGTTAATTTTGAGGATATTGATAACAGAATTATTAATGAAGTTTTGGGTTCTGAAAGGTATGGTCGGGTTAGATTTCAAGGATCCGTGTTAACCCGACCCAATATTTTGGATCCACCTCGCACCAATACATGCCTTCCGGAGTCAAAGTCAAGTGAAGTTCGAGAGGCTAAAAGATCGATAGTTCGATACAAGCTAGCACAGATGAGCAAATTTCTCAACTTAGAGCGGAGGCGGCAGCAGGGGAGGGTGAGGCAAAGGCCGAGGAGGCGGAGCGAGCAGAAAATACAATGAACTCGAGCTATAGCTTCAGTCTATGATGACTATGTTCCAGCAATTTCAAAATCCGCCATCTTAGACATTTGTTTTCTTCTAACTTTTAACATTATTGTAAGAATATTTTGAATATTCATTTACAATTTATATAATATATTTTTCGTATAATTTTGTATTATTTAAATTTGCGGGTTTTGGTTGGATTTCATGGTATATTTACTGTTTTTGGTTCAATTTCTTGCAGGAGGGTTGGATATAGGTGCAAAAATACATATTGCAAAACTGGGCAAATTAGTGGCGTTTTTTAAAAAAGCGCCGCTAAAAGTCCTGGTCTTTAGCGACGTTACATATAGCGACGTTTCCCAAGCGCCGCTAATACTTTTAGCGGCACTTAAAAACCCCGCTAAAGGCAAAAAAAAAATGCCGCTAAAAGTCTATTTTCCTGTAGTGTGCAGTTTGCTCAGCTATTTTCCAGAATAAACTACCCAACAAACTAAAAGATCTAGGGAGTTTTACTATTCCTTGCTTAATTGGTAGTTTAGATGTTAATAATGCATTAGCTGATTTAGGGGCTAATATTAACGTCATGCCCTACAAAATGTTCAAACAATTAGGTCTTGGGAAACCCAAACAGACTAGGATGAGCATTCAATTAGCAGATAAAACTATAAGATTCCCTAGGGGTATTATTTAAGATGTGCTAGTTAAAGTCGATAAATTTATATTTCCCGTTGACTTCATTGTTCTAGACATAGAGGAGGATAGCAACCCTCCTTTGATTTTGGGACGGCCCTTTTTAGCAACTGCTAAAATGATTATTGATGTTGGCACAGGTGAGCTCACACTCTGTGTGGGAGACGAAACAATCAACCTTCAAGCTCGCAATTCTGGCACCACATCGGAAATTGAAGGTGATCGTCTAAACCATTCTACTAAAACTGATGATATGGTATAACCTACTTTGCAGGAAATGAGTCTGAAGGAAGCAAATGAGTCGTTCTCAAGCAGTAGCAGAGGACCTATTCATGAAAATCGAAGGCTACAAATCGAGGAGCTAGATGAATAGCAGACGCATAAACCGAGGACACACGATAAACCAAAACTACACTAGAACGAGCTCAATACCTTCCCAAATCAACTTAAGGTTAGAGATAAAGTATTATTAGATGTTGCAGATCCTTACATTGTCACTACCACGCAAAATGAAGAAATCCCTCTTACGGTACTTAGCATTTTCCCATTCGGTACAGTCGAGGTATGTGACAGCCCTAAATTGACCCTAGTCGGGAAGTGGTTTCGGGACCGCTAAACCGAGTCACCGAAGTATTTGAATGTGATATTTATTGTCTAGAATATGTGAATATGAATGTGTGAAAGTTTTAAGCTTCGATTTAGTCGATTGCATGTGAATTCAGCTAATAGGACTTATGTATGACACTTTTGAAATGTGATAGGTTAATCTATAAGGATCTATTAGTGCATGTAATCAAAAGGGTGGACTTGCATGTCAATTTTCCCCCCTAACTAGTAGTGGCCGGCCATGAGCATGAGAGTGGACAAAATGTTATGGCTAAAACAATATGTCATAAACATGTTGGGTTAATGTTTTATGTTAGGAATAATAAAATAAAGAACATAGGCAATAAAGTATTAGTGTTAGTAAGAAGAGAAAAAAAAATGTGTGTGGTTGTCCCCCCCCCATTGTGCCGTACCTAGAAGAAAAAAAAAAAGAAGGCTTCATCCTCTTTGTTCTTCTTAACCGAAAAAAAAAAAATCAAAGGAGGAAGGAAGGAGTTTTCATGCTTCAAGTTCGGTTGGTTGGTGTTTAGGAGGAGCTCAAGAGCTTAGAGGATCAAAGTCGGATAGGAGAAAAGAGAAAGTAAACGAATAGCCGTGGATATCTAATCGTCGACCACTTCCGAGGTAAGTTTTAAGTGATTAAACGTTGAGTAAATTCAATCATAATAGGACATAATGAGTTGATTTAATAAGATATGATGTGGCCATGATATGTCTTAAACTCAAATGGTAAGTTCATAAGTGTTTGGATTTGGAAATTTAAGAGCAAATTGTAATAATTTGCTTTGGACAGCAGCAGTAACGTGATTTTAGAAAATAACTATAAATTGTTGGTGTGGAAATATAGGCTGAATAAAATATGTAATCAAAACTTAGTTAGTCTAGTTTCTTATAAAAGAGACCGTGTAAGCAAAGAAATTGCCTATAAAGAGATATTTAAAGTTGTGCGGGACTGTGTCAGAATGACTCCGAAATCTCCTGTTCTGTTTTTAGAAAATCATTATAATTTGTACAAAAATGGTTATAAGATAAAATTTATATGCTTAGACTCCTTAATGAGTCTAGTTTCAAATGAAATCAAATAGAACACATTTTGAATTCTGTACAATGAGAAATTTGATTCGTAGTGAAGAGTGGTCAGATTAGTCAAACAGTGAAACAGGGGAAACTTTAAGAAAAATCTGGTATTGATTGGCCAAACCAAAAATTCTGAAAATTTGTTGGATAAAATATGTATGAGTCTATTTTCAGGGAAAATTAACGGCACTTCATTTGGAGTTTTGTAGCTCCATTTACGAATAATTTAATGACCGTTGCTCAGGAAAAACAGCTTGTGCTGAATTTGGGATTTTGTTGTAAACCTTGATAAAACTATTTGAGTTGCTTATAAGCTATCGATTAAACATTGGTAATCAAAGTACCAAATCCGTATTAAAGTGAAGCTATAAGCCACAAATGTGACAGCCCAAAATTGACCCTAGTCGGGATGTGGTTTCGGGACCACAAAATCGAGGCACAAAAATAATTTAAAATTTATTTTGATGCCTATGATATGTGTTAATTTGTGTGTGACATTTTTGATGTTTCGATTTAGTGTTATAAATGCGAATTTCACTAGAAAGGACCTAGTAGTGAACTTTGAAAGTATGATGGGGAAATGTGTGATGACTAGTTGCTCATGCATGCAAAAATAAGGGATTTGCATGTCAAATTTCCCCCAACATGAAGTGGCCGGCCATGGCAAGAGAGGATGGGCAAAACATGTCATGAAACATGTTTTGTTGGTGCATTAGGGAGAAATAATAAACAAAGGTGTATGGGTAAGAAAAGAATGAAAAAAAATGTGTGTGAGTGTGGTATTCCCCCATTGCCGTGAGTTGTAGAGAAAGAAAGAAAAATTTTGTTCATCCTTTCTTTGAGCCAAAACTAAGGAAGAAGGAGGATTTTTGCTTCATGCTTGGTTTGGAAGAGATCTAGAAGGAGATTTGGCTAAGTTTGCATCAAGATTAAGGTATGTATGAGGTTGTGTTAGGAGTTTCATGCATGTTTTGGTTGCTAACTTGATGTGCATGTTAGCCATGGCTCAAATCTTTGTTATGCCATGGAAATGGTATTTGGCCAAAGTTGTTATGGTGATAAAGCCATTGCATGCTAAGTGTGAAGCTTGATGATGATGCATGCAATGATGGATTGTCTACTTTTGAGTAAGATTTTGAGTTTCTTTTTGTTTAATCATGATTGAAGTTGAAAAGGGGCATGATTGTCATATTCGGCCATGATGCATTCATGAGCATGGTTCATGCTTCTTGCATGTTAGTTAAAATTTGTGTTTTGGATGGCTATGGACACCTTGAAATTCGGCCATGCTCATATATGTATATATATGTTTGCACATGATGTTTTGGTTATGAACTAAGTGATGAATATGGTTGTTAAAGAAGAAGATGTTGAAGAATGATTGTGAAATTGCAAGCACATTCGGCCTAGCACACATATGAGTGCTTGATGCTATATTATAAGTTTTGAACTACAATATGCAAAGCATTAACTAGTAAAATGCATGCTGTTTTTGTGAGGTATTAGGTGCATAATTGGCCTCAACATGAACATGGATATTCGGCCTTGGGTAGCCTATTGAAGGCCTTAGCTTTTCCTTGATGCTCGAATAAATTGTATTGAATTGCTTGATGTAGTATAAAATGTGCATGACCATTGTGTATTCAAGCTAAAGAGTGGCCATATGACCATTTAAACTCCTTGTCATATTCGGCCATAAGCTAGCACAATGAGGTTTTAATAAATTGAATTTGTTTGAATTAGCTCAAGAGCTAAGAGGGCCACAATTGGACAAGGGAAGGAAAAAGTGATCGAATAGCCGTAAAAGCCGATGCGACAACATCCGAGGTAAGTCCTCAAGAAGTGACCTTAATTGAATTATGTGGAATGAAATATGGATGTATTGATTATTGATTTATGTGTGTATGAGTATTCGAATAATACCCGGGCTAAGTCCCGAAGGCGGTTATGCTAGTGATTATAATTGTGTTTGAGCCTTAGTAACGAGAATGAAATATGTATGTCCAATGATTATTGATGTATGTGTGCATGAGAAATTGAATGATATCCGGGCTAAGCCCCGAAGACAATTATGCTGGAAATTATAACCGGGTTAAGACCAAGGCAATAGTGCTAGTGGTGATATCCGGCTAAGACCAAGGCATTCGTATGAGTCATTCTATCCGGCTAAGACCAAGGCATTTGTGCAATCGTGATATCCGGGTTAAGTCCGTAGGCCTTAGTGCGGGTTACCATATCCGGCTATGTCCCGGCGTTTGAACGAGTAGCTATATCCGGTTAAGCTCAAGGTATGTGATTTGAAAATTATAAGCTTGCTGGAAAATTTCAGCTAATACACTTGTGAAATTTCCCAATAACAAGGTAAGTGTGGTGTGTGCTTTGCGCGCTAGGAGTAAGAGCGTATGCATATCCGCTCCTATGATGGAACGAGTTATCGGTCTTAACGAAGCCGTTATTTGTGTATGAACCTAAGAGTTGGGATGGTGAAGTAAGTATGATTATGTGAATGTGTATTAGTGAAATGATGTATTTGGTTATGTGAATGTAATGCTTTAATTAAAGCTGATTTTGTTCCTTGAGACTTACTAAGCATAAAAATGCTTACCCCGTTGCTTTGGCTCTCTGTCTTATAGATTTGCTCGATAGCAATCGGATTCGGGATCATTAAAGTCGAAGTCATCCACACTATCAACGCCTCTATTTTGGTATAAATTTTGTTTGAACTTTGAAATGGCATGTATAGGACTACCCCTTGTTGGTTTAAAAATGTGGTGATGTATATGTATACGGCCATGCGAAAATGGCTCGTAAAAGGAAGCATGAACTTAGACTATTTGTGGTTTGTATGTATATATATGGTGTCATGATGTGATTATGGATTGGAAATGGGAGTGTTGGTCACATGATCAGCCATTGGTATGGTTAAAATGATCATATATGAACCTATGTATGGCAAGACTAGTTGGTTCATGGAGACTACAAAATAGGTAAGACCTACCTTAAAAACAGATGCTGCCAGCTGCAGTGACGTGAATGTGAAAAATCACCAAAATTTGTAGGAATGGTATTAAATAGTGAATAAGCTATGTAAATGAACCTTGATGAGTCTATTTCCATATGGAAGAAACGAAATGGTCATAGGAGTTACATGTTAAGAGATATCAAAGCTATTGTGAGACAGGGCCAGAACGGTTTCTGGGTCCCCTGTCGCAACTTTAAAAATTTACTATAAATTATCCAGAAAGAATTAGGAGTCATGCCTTATATGTACAGATTCCATTTTGAGTCTAGTTTCATTAGAAACAAGCGGCACCAGTATTAAAGCCCTGTACAGAGAGATATTCAAGTTATAACGCGCGAAGGTCAGAGCAGTCGATCCCTGTAACATGGGTGACTTTAACTAATAAACTGTACCAATTGGCCCGACCAAAAATTCTAGAAATAAATCCATGGATGGATATATGAGTCTATATTCAGGGAAAATTTACGAAACCAGTTTCTGAGTTTTGAAACTCGAGATATGATTTTTAAGGCGACGGTGACGCAGTTTTCCAGCCTGACTGGAAATGTCAAATTGGTGGGCAAAACATGTGAACTTGGCTTGTCAACCCCTCGTGTCCGACACCGGCGATGGTCTCGGGTTCAGGGTGTTACAACAAATGACTAGTATACCTATTCAATTTTGTTATGATGAAATTGATGTACAAGATATATATATGTGATAAGGCCGAGTGGCCAACGTGATGAATGTGAAAGTGTATATATGTGTGATAAGGCCGAATGGCTAACGTGATGAATGTGAAAGTGTATATATGTGTGATAAGGCCGAGTGGCCAACGTGATGAATGTGAAAGTGTATATATGTGTGATAAGGCCGAATGGCCAACGTGATGAATGTGAAAGTGTATATATGTGTGATAAGGCCGAATGGCCAATGTGATGAATGTGAAAGTGTATATATGTGATAAGGCCGAATGGCCAATGTGATGGATGTGAAAGTGTATAAATGTGATAAGTCCCGAACGGCATTTGTGTCAGTACTATATCCGGGTTAAAACCCCGCAGGCTTTATGCGAGAATATTATCCTGATTAATGTCCGTAGGCTTCGTGCTCGTACTATATTCGAGCTTTAAAGACCCGACGGCTAAATGCTAGGATTCAAGTAAGACTTTGATATTGAGTATCTGCATCAAGTTACCATCAAATAAGTATTATGTATTTAAGATGTTCAGGTACGTATTACTTACTCATCGGTGGAGTGATTTCGAGGTGAATTATCAGTATCAAAGAGGTAGGTAAATGTGATTAATATTATAACTCCAAATATGAGAATGATCTAATTGGTAATGGTATGTTTGTATAATAAAGTATGTGATGAAATATTCTTATGTATCAATGCATATTCTGCCCAAAAGCCTTATGATTTGAGTATGGGTTGGGTTGAACTAGATGTGCCAGTACAAGGTAAGGATTATGATTTGTAAGCTTACGTATATGTGATAAGGAATATGTTTGGTCCTTTATGTGCCTATGGTAATTTAGTACTTGTCATGTTGAAATACTTAAAAATATGGATGTGATTATGAACAAGTGGAAAGGATTATTGAAAGCTGAAAATTGATGAAGAATGTGCTTTGGAAATATTTGACCATCTAGGTCATTATTATTCGAAAGTATATATGTGACAGCCAAGTGTTGTGTTTAATGATATTATAGTTCGAGATGAAGCTCTAGATTAACTTCATCGAACAGTTGAAATGAATGACCAATGATAGTGATTGAGAACACTTTGTTTTGCTTAAAACTTACTAAGCATTTAATGCTTACTCCGTTCTTTGAATCTCTTTTATAGATTTGGTTCGTCACCATCGGACTCGGGATTATTGAAGTCGAAGTCGCCCACACTATCAAATCCCTTTTGGTACACTTTTGGTTGAACTCTGAAAATGGCATGTATAGGACTACCCTTTTTGTTGTTGGTCATGTACCCTTGGTTTTGTGTAAATTTGGACAGCCATGCGAAAATGGCTTAAATATACTTTGATCATAGCATTATAATCGTTTTGTATGTTGTTCGTTGAGAGGTATGGAAATGTTGGTAACGATTAGCCATTGGAATGGTTATTCATGATCATTTTGGTGCTATGTATGACAAACTCTAGTTGATCCATGGAGGATCATGAAATGGGTAAAGGTTACCTTAAAAATAGATGCTGACAGCAGCAGTGATGTGGATGTGAAAAATCACTAAAATTAGTAGTAATGGAATTAAATAGTGAATGAATTATGAAATCGAACCTTGATGAATCTATTTTCATAGGAAAGTAATGAAACGATCATATGAACAGTATATTATGAGATGTTAAAGTTTTCGTGATATAGGGCCAGAACGGTTTCTGGATCCTCTGTTCCGACTTTGGAAATTCACTATAAATCAACCAGAGATAATTAGAAGTCATGTCTTATATGTACAGATTACTTTTTGAGTCTAGTTTCTTTAGAAACAAACGGAATAAGTATTGAATCCCTGTACAAGGAGATATCTAAGTCGTAATGCATGAAGTTCAGAGGAGTCGAACCCTGAATCAGGGGAGAATTTAACTAATAAACTGTACTAATTGGCTCGACCAAAAATTCTAGAAAAAAATTTGTAGATGGATATATGAGTCTAGTTTCAGGAAAAATTTACAAAACTGGTTTTCGAGTTTTGAAACTCAAGATATGATTTTTAAGGCGACAGTGATGCAGTTAACCAGCTTGTCTGGAAAATTTTTAAATGGACTGTGAAAATAAATGTATTATGTCTGTTAGCACCTCGTGTTCGACTCCGGCAACGGTCTCGGGTACGGGGTGCTACAAGGTAAGTCATCCCAAGTTTGGCACTTTTAAGGTAAACAACACCCGTCTGAAATCTTATTTTGATGAGAATGATAGCAGGAATGAGGAGTATAAACTCCTCGAACCACCATGACCATTCAACGGAGAGGTAAGTCGAGCTTAGACTATAAATAAGCGCTTCTCGGGAGGCAACCCGAGCACTAACAATATTAATTTCTTTTAATTTTAGTATTTAAGACCTAACTTACTAACAGAGATCTTGAATACAGGTTTTTCCACACAGACACGGCAAAGCACACGGGCGTGCTTAGGGCCGTGTGAAAATAGGGGCAAAGATTTCCCCAACACAGGCTACGATAAATCACCACAGCCGTGCGACATGGTCGTGGGAAAACATGCTAAAACAACACGGGCGTTCGACACACCCGTGTCTAGAACCTATGGCCGAACCTATCAAATCAGGACGGGCGTTTGACACGCTCGTGCCAAGCAACCGTGGTCGAACCTGTTAAATTAACACGGGCGTGGGCCTACATACATAGGCGTGGGAGAAGCGAACGAAGCCAAGCACAATCGTGTGACATGGCCGTGTGCACCCATTCGCCCATGGAACACAGGCGTGTACTAAAAGTCAGACGCACCCAAATTCAAAATTCGCGAATCACACGGGCTGAAATTGGGAACACGAGCGTGTTACCTAGCCGTGTGCCCTAAAATCTATAAATAGGCAGCACTATTCATTGTCTTCTTCATCTAAAAACCCTAACCCTAGCCGCTGCAAGTCCACACGCCCTCCCCACCACGCCCGTGCGCCGCCTCCAACTTCATTTTTTACCCATATTCTCCCCTTTCTAGCATTTGTTTACTCTTTTCCCTTTAATTGCCCTCATTTTTCATGTTAAGTTATCATAGTACTATGCATTTTTTATGTTCTTTTCATCTCTTTATCACTCACATTTCATATCTAGAGTAGTTATTATCTTTTCATGTTCAAATTCTTACGCATTACATGATTTCTCTACTCCATTTGATTAGTTTGAAGTGAATAGTCATGGTTAGGATAGTTGAAATATTCATGCCTCTTGTTGACATTTTGTTCGTTCATATAGTATGTTGCATTCCATTCTTTTCCATTTTCATTTATATCACCATACTAATGCCACAAAAGTATGCCATTGAACTTATTATTTTAAGTTAAACTTAGTAGTTGTGGCTGAACATATTTATGGATTTTCCCTCATCGAATTTAGTCACATTTTACCCTGTCTACTCATCAAGACGAATTGATGTTTCCAATTGCAGGTACCATGTCATCTTCACGTGGTAAAAAGGCCGTTGTCCCTGCTTCAAAGAAAAGGAAGGGAGCGTCATCTTCCTCGGGTCCTACCGCGGAAATTCGCCACCCTTTCCTACAATTCCCTCTTAGGCCCCAAGAAGAACTTTTTCAAATACTCCGGGACCGACCTTTAATTGCAGGCAGCTGCATCGACTGGGCAGCAATAGGACAAGTTCAGTTGGCTGATGCGATTCGGGCCCTCCTGACCATCGACCCGTGAGAGCTTTTCTTTGGGATATCGAGCCAACATATCTCGAGCTCACAATGGAACTATGTTCAACATTTCATCTTCAGACTGTAATGACAAACTACGATGATCCCAGCATGGTGCAATTTCGCCTAGGTGGATTAATTCGCCAGCTCAGTGTCCCAGAATTTGGTACAACGCTGGGCTTATATACGGAGGAGTTCAAGGAGGAGAATGATTTAGATACTCTCAACTACCATATCCATTGTTCTCCTTCACGGTGCTGGGACGTACTAGTACCAAGTGTAGCCACCTATAATCCTAGCCGCTCCAAGGCATCAGTTCACGCCATTTTGGCTTACACGATTACAGGAAGGCGAGAGAGCACTGGCATCGTCAAAACTCACGACGCCTACTTTCTATGGTGTATGTCGCACGGGCATGTCATCGACTTTGCCTATTTCATTGCCCTCGCCATTCAACACCAGACGGAGCGGCATAGGAAGGGGATCATCTCCATTGGCCCCTATGTTACTCAGTTGGCTTGACACTTCGGGCTCCTCCACACCGCGGCCTAAGAATCATCCTTGACCCTCATTGGACAGATGTCTCCACAAGGCATCTCGAGCATGCTAAGCATGGGGATGATTGAAAAGCGTCAAGGAACCTACCCTCCTCAATATTGTCTCGCCCAATCTACCGAGGAGGAGGTCTCCGAGGACAATACTGATGATGTCCCCCCACAGCACGAGGACCTGCCGTCTCAGCCACCACCACCCTCTCGTCCAGTTCATGCAACGGCTTCATATGCTAACATTTCTGAGTGCCTCACTCGATTCGAGCAGCAGTGTTTTCAATGACTTGACAACATTGATGCTACTCTACAGCAGATCTGTCAGCACCTCTACATCTCATCGCCACCCCTACCTCGCGAACCATCTAGCGATGAAGATGTTTAAAAACTTTTATTTATTATTTTATGTTTTTACTTTTATTTTATTTTAAGACTACTTTTTATTTTTCTTTCATCTTATTTTTATTAGGATATATAATTTTTATTTCACAATTTTGAATTCCGACTATTTCCTACCGAGTAATCATTTTTCCTTATATATTTTCTAAAATAGTTCCTGATTTTATCACAGTTATAAAAAGCTCCAAAGCTCATCATCACATAAGAACTCGAAACTCCACTGGGAAAGGTTCTCCACAAATGCCATGTCCTGCTCGACCACGACCATACCCAATTTCAGATATAATATTCTTTTGGCGCAGGACTTATGGACTAATAAACCTTTACCACTACCGGAGTATTCTCCTCCACCCTCACACCGATTATTCTCCGGCACTTAATTTGATTGATTTATGATTTTGATTGATATATCTTGAATTAAAACATAGGCATTTATGCATTGATTGTTTAAACTTTAAGAGAATCAAGCATGATAAGTTGATTTTGTTTCCCCAAAGTTTAGGTATTACTTTGAGTTGGAATTCACAAGTTTTAAACATAAAAAAGCCATAATTTTTGTGAGATTTTTTAGCCTTTTGAGCATCTATTAACTCTTTCATGCTCACTTTTATTATTGCTTTGAGTGCGTCAGTAATTGAAACTGTTATTCTAGAACTTGCTTGATTATGTATGTCAAGACCAGGCATTTGATTTGATATATCAAAATGATTAAGGCACTTAGGATTAACCCACTCATGCCATGAAAAGCCTACCTCCACGATTAACCCCTAGTGAACCCCCTTGAGCCTACCGAGCCATTTCTTGTATTACCCTTAATATTAACCCTTAACCCATTATTGTTGAAATCCCCTAAATTAATTTTGATCCCTATTTTTGTCGAGATTTGAATTGAAATAGTTGCTCAGCTATGTCTTGTTCTTAATAGTTAGTCTATGTTATTTAACTTGTTCTTAAAAAAAAGTGTATGTATACATATTAGTAGTAATCTTTTGAGCCAAAGGAGTTAAATTCCATTTTCTAAGAAGAAGCTCTGTTGTACGCAAGTGATGATTAAATCTTTTTCTAGTTAAGTGATTTTTCAACTCAATCTCAATTCTAACCATTTCTTTCAACTTGTGATCACACCCCCTAACCAAAGCCACGTTACAACCTTCTAAAGACCTTTTGACTAATGTATCATCTTAATTATAGTGGTCGAGATGTGATTTTCATGCAAGCCTATGGTAATGACTTTTCATTATTGACTATTGAGTGCTTCATTTATTGTCCTTAAACAGTTTGTGAGGATGTGGAACTCTGTGACATTTTGAATCAAAGGTAATTACTTAGACGAGGGGAGACACCTATATTTTCATGATAAAGTGCTTAACTTGGAATGATTGAAACTTTGATGTTCTTTCAGTTGAATTTTCAATGTATGATTACCTATGGATTATTTTGAGATATTTTCGATAGAAATTATAAGTTGAGAAGAATTTATTTTGATTATGAGTTGAGGATTTTGCTTGAGGACAAGCAAATGCTTAAGTGTGGGGGTATTTGATAAACCGTAATTTATGCATATTTTTACCCCACGCTTAACACATTTTATGGATGATTTTCCCTTAGAATTGGTGAATTCGATGCTCCTAATACCTTAATTTCATGTTTTATACTTAGGAGAGCATAGGAGAGCGAAAGGAACGAGAAACCGACCAAAAATGGAGAAAATGGGCCAAAGTACGAAATCAACACGGCCTGGACTTCCTCGCACAGACAAACCACACGGCCGTGTTAATTTGGCAGAATCGAAGCACGACTCACACGGGAGTGTCACACGGGCATGTCCTTACCGAGCCTAAGTTGAGTCCAATTCAGAAAAGGCTAATTTCGATGGTTCTTAGGCATTCCAAACCCTATAAATAGACCCTAGAGGAGGAAGAAAGGGGGAGGCACGGAGAGGGAGGAAGGAATTACTCGAAGAAAGTCGATTGTTCCATCTCAGAAGTCAGATTCATCATTAAGACTGAAGATCTCCCCTCAATTTCCCTTCAAGAGTTTCGGGTTTTCTTTATGTTTTGTATTTGTTATTCTTCTGAGATGTTTTCATTTTTAGTTATGAACTAAATCCCCTAAATACCTAAGGGGAAAGAAACCTAAGACGAATATTGTTATTATTTTCTAAATTGTATGATAAATATTTAACTTGTTCTTAATTATGTGTTCTTAATTCTTGTTTTAATATCCCGGGATACTGATTCAAGATAAGCTCTTATTCAGAGGAGGAATAGACCCTGTCTAAGAGTACTTTTGTCATAATTATACGGAGTTGATTGCGCGCCTAGAGATAGGGTGACAAGATTTTGTCGGATTAGGGTGAAACCTATAAGGGGATCCATAGATCTAGTTAATGCAACCTTAGGGTGTTAATTAGAGAAAAGTCTCAATTATTCAATCTAGGGATTAGATGTTATTAGTCTTGAATAGGGATAATAACATAACTTAGGGATCTCTACGGAACAAGTTAAATGAATAAATCATCCGATTCGGAGCCAGAATAACAAGTAAAGTCTAGGTGGATTTTTCCTTAGGTATTGTCTTAATTCAATCGTTTTCCAAAAGTAATCCCCCAATTCTACTTTTTGTGAATTCTTAGTTAGTTAAAACAAAACGCCCTTATTCTTAGGCTAGATAATAAAAAGACAGTCATTATTAGTACTTTTAGTTCCTTTGGGTTTGATAATCCGGTCTTGCTAAAACTATACTACTGTTTGATAGGTATACTTGCCTACATCGTGATAATAGTTAGTTTCAAGAACAATTCATTATAAGTATTTAAAACCTATCACATGAAAATCATGATCAGCCGTGTCTTTACCAGTGTGTTTACTACCACGCATTCTGGCTTAAAATTCTTAGGTGTAGGGGACACACGGCCATACCCCACGCCCATGGGGCGATCCGTGTGTCACACACGGCCTAGACACATGCCCGTGTGGCTACCCGTGTGGAACTTGTTAGGCTATTTTCCAAGCCTTTGGTCACCCTCTATCATCCCCATACTCTTATAGGTTTCCACAATACATAACAAGGCCTAATTATACATCTCAAATGACCCTGATAAACCTAACCGCATGTAAACCTCATCTCATCGGTTTTACACATGCTAGGTTATTCACTTTGTATTAAGGATTTCCATGCCTTATAACACTTTTAAGATTCGCTCATTATCTTAACTCATTGCCAATTATAACCTAGCCATCCCTTGTGATTTGGTCACTTTACATATGTCTAAATGTGATGTACCATATTTCATCCTCACTAGAACAATTGAACATAAGCATGCATAGTTTTGTAAGTCATAACCTACATCAAAATGAGCCAATTCCCATGGCCATATACAAGTGAATATGGATAGCTTTACAAGCCTTCATATTGGAAAATCAAATGACACATATAATAAAATAAACAAAAGTCCTATACATGCCATTGAACAAAATAAAAGTCTCTATATACCAAAGCTGGACAAGTTGATAGTGTGTTGACTCTCCAACCGTCTTCCAATCTTTACGAGTCCTCGAGCTCTGAAAAATA
Source organism: Gossypium arboreum (assembly GCF_025698485.1). NCBI lineage: Eukaryota > Viridiplantae > Streptophyta > Magnoliopsida > Malvales > Malvaceae > Gossypium > Gossypium arboreum. The sequence continues at coordinate 47,120,790 of NC_069079.1, forward strand.
AGGAAGAGAGAGGGGTAAGCATTTACATGCTTAGTAAGCCCGAATATCTGGAAAGTAAACTTATCGATTAATTAGCATACAAACATATTAGGCAACAAAACCAATAAGCATGAAATGGTTTCCCTATCACATGTACTCAATCAACAAGTTAGTCACATAACAATGCATCATGTAATTTGTCTTAGATGAGCTCATCATTCAACATTTTCATTTATATATCTCATATTAATCCCGTTGAGTTTCTCGAAAATCTCGATGGATTATCCATTTACCGTCAAGTCATAAGAGCGATCATCTCATGTATGCACTCCCGTGAACCTCACATCTTACGGCGGGATTACCAGTCCAGGCGAAATCCCCTGTAACGTAAACTCATGAGGTGATGTCGGGATTACCAGTCTAGGATAAATCTCTTATAGCAGCAAACACCCTTAATGAGCTCGGATCTGAATTACCAGTCCAAGCTAAATTCAGACCCTAATCGGATTACCCGTCTGGGCTAAATCCACAATGCACACATATTCTTCGGGAGGCTCGATCACTCAAGGAACACCCGTCCGGGCTAGATCCTTTCTATATTTGAGATCAATGGATTACCTGTCTGGGCTAAATCCTTTCTGCAACACATGCAGGATCTCAAGTCACATGTAAGTCATGGTTTATCCATCGAATCTCCCTTTTTGACCTCAATCGGGACATTTATTATCATATCATTATTATTAACACATTTCATGGATTTTCATGGCATCATTATAACCAATTATCATACATTCATACCACATGTAGTTAGGCATATTAATAGTTTACTTAAAGTTATTTGAACTTACCTGGTACTCGTTTCGGTATCGTGTTTGAGTTATTCCGAAACCTTTCGTTTTCCTCGATCGACCTCCTAAATTTGTTCCTCGGGGTCTATAACAATAAAAATGAATCATTAATACCTTAAATTATTCTTTTGAGTCTAAATTTTACCCCCAGACAAAATGACTGTTTTGCCTCTAACCTTTCACATTTTTACGATTTAGTCCCTAGACTCGTATAATGAAACGCATGCAATTTCTACCTTACCCAAGACTAGCAGAATGTTCTTTTCTCTTATGAAAGCCCACATTTTCCACTATTTCACATTTCTACCACATATTTTGTACCTTTTGCAAAAAGGTCCTTTTAAGGGTTTTTCATGAAAATCACCTAGGAAAAGATGTTTAACACACATCCAACTTTCATATTCCTCTATAAAACATCAAAGAATAAACATGTCACACATGGGTCATTTTGCAAACATGAACCCTAACATAAAATGTGGGTAGAAATGGAGAGAGTAAGCTACTGGGATTTCAAAAATACGAAGAACATTAAAAACAGGGCTAGATAACACTTACTATTGAGCTTGAAAATGTTGAAAACCCTAGCTATGGAGACTCTTCAATTTTCGGTAGCCATGCAGAAGAAATGGATGATTTTTGGCTTGTTTTTCCCAATTTATTTCATTAATTAGCCAAATGACCAAAATGTCCTCAAGCCCTCCCTTTCTTTCAAATTTCATCCATACATTCCTATTTTTGTCCAAAAACTTAGAAATTGGGAAAATTTCTCTTTAAGACCTTCTAATTAATAATCTAAAGCAATTTCATACAAATTGCTTCTAGAATCCAAGTTTTGAAATTTATTCGATTTGGTCCTTATTTTCCAATTGGACACCTTACTCATAGAATTTCTTCATGAAACTTTAGCACATGCATATTTTCATATTCCAGACCTCATATATACCATGAAAAAAATATTTTGACGTCAGATTTGTGGTCCTAAAACCACTATTTCGACCAAGCCCTATTTTGGATGTTACATTTCTCCCCCTTAGGTACTTTCGTCCTCGAAAGTCTTACCAGCAAACAGGTTCAAATATTGAATTCTCATGGTTTCTTCCGACTCCCATATAGCCTTTTCCACACCATGTCGATTCCATAAGACTTTTACCAAAGCCACATCTTTATTTCTTAGCTGTTTAACCTCACGAGCCAAAATATTGACCAGTTCTTCACCGTAAGTCATGTCCGGTCTAATTTCAATCTCCATCTGTGAAATCACATGAGGGGTCTGATCGATATCGCCTTAACATAGATACATGAAACACGTCATGAATCTTTTTTAGTTCGGGTGGCAATGCTAGACGATAGGCTAATGGTCCAACTCTTTTAGTGATCTCGTATGGTCCGATAAATCGCCGACTCAGTTTGCCTATTCGGCCAAATCTCAACACCTTTTTTCATGGAGATACTTTCAAGAATACTCTATCTCCAACTTGGAACTCAATCTCTTTTCTTTTAAGATCAGCATATGACGTTTTCCTATTCGATGCGACTTTTAAACAGTCACGTATCACTTTAACCTTTTCTTCAGTTTCCTTGATCAGATCAACTCCGTGAATCTGAATCTACTTGAGTTTCGTCCAATACAATGGAGTTCAGCACTTCCTGCCATATAGGGCCTCATAAGGCGCCATCTTCAAACTCATTTGAAAACTGTTGTTGTAGGCGAATTCTACCAATGGCAGGTATTTTTCCCAGCTACCCTGAAATTCGAGGATACAACATTGCAACATATCTTCAAGAATCTGAATCATCCGCTCAGACTGACCATCAGTTTGCGGGTGAAAAGCTGTACTAAAACTCAACTTAGTACCCAAGGCTTCTTGTAACTTCTTCCAGAATCTCGAAGTGAATCTGGGGTCTCTGTCTGAAATAATTGATAGCGGTACCCCGTATAATCTCACAATCTCAGATATATACAAGTCGGCCAACTTATCAAGTGAATAATCTGTCCTTACCAGAATAAAATGAGCCGACTTTGTCAGCTTATCAACCATAACCCATATAGCATCTCTCTTTTTCGGGGTCAATGGTAATCCTGTCACGAAGTCCATAGTAATTCTGTCCCACTTCCATTCAGGAACCATCACAGGCTGTAACAAACCTGAAGGTACTTGATGTTCAGTTTTGACTTGCTAACATTGTGACACCCCTAATTTGACCCTAGTCGGAAAGTGGTTTTGGGACCACAAAATCGAGTCACAAAAATAATTAATTGTTATATTCTATGCTTATTATTTGTGAATAAGTATGTGTAAAAATTTCATGTTTTAATTTTGTCATTTGTATGTGAAATTAGCTAAAAAGGACATATTTGAGAAACTTTAAAAATATGATAGGCAAATGTCCAAGTGATTAAAATGTTAAATTACTAAAGTTGTGGACTTGCATGCCAAATGGCCCATTTTTAACATTAGTGGATGGTAATGATGTTATGATTTTGGCATTATGTGTATATTATATTTAGTAAATAATATTTAATAGTTTATAATTTGAAAACATGAATTAAATAAAAAAGAATGGTGATAAAAACAAAGAAACTTTTCTCTTTGTTTTCTCTTATTGCCGTAACTAAGCAAGAAAGAAAGGAAAGAACACCAAAGGCACTCGGTCACTTGGTGTTGGGAATTAATGTGAGATTTCATGTATTTTATTTTTAATTTTTGCGAAATGTTGTTAGTTTTGAAGCTCACAACATGACCCATATGTTAATTTTTGTGAATTTGTTTCATAAAACATTCGGTCATGGCTTCAAGGATTAGATTGTGGATGTTTTGATGATAAGTGTTTATGGATGAGGATAGACTAATTAAATTTTCTATGAGGGGCAAGTTTGAGTAAAATTTCATTCGGTTATTAAAGTGTAAAGTAAGGTTGTGCCAAGTTCTTGGAAATTATATTTTAAATGTTAGATTGTAATTATACGGATGCCGAATGAGGAATTGAATGGGGAGTTGAACTAAATTATTGCTTATTAAAATATTGATGCATTCGGCCGTGAATTTGCAATATGTTATAAATTGAGTGTTAATTGCCTTGATGAATAAAAAGGTGGTTAAATGAGTGCATGTGGTTTTAGGAATTTTGTTAAGTGAGGTTATAGGTGATTAAAATGAGCAAATTGTATGCGGCAATTAAAGTGAAGTATGAAACTTGTGCTTAATTGTGGAATGCTATAATTAAATTGCTAATATATGTTTATATACTTGCCGAATTTGAATTAAGGTGAAAGATGAGGTAAAGAATGAGTTTGAGTTGAAAATTTATAATTGTAATTAAATTGATAGCATATATTTATATACTAGCCGAATATGTGCTAAAATGAGAAATGAAATGAAGGATTAAGTTTGAATATTTATTTGAGTTGTCTCAAGTATTGAAGCAAGCCCATGGCAAAATCTAGTTAATGGAAAAAGATGACATTCGGCCAAGGAAGTTTTGTGATAGTATTTTTTTGGATAAGGATGCTTTGTATGTTATGCATGATGTGTTTAATGTCTTGATGAACAAGTAGTCATTAAATGAGGCTAAGCTTGTGAAATTATGAGTTTGGATGAATATATATATATATATATATATGCATTCGACAATGTGTAAAATATTGATTGCTTTAAATGGTTCGTAGTTAAGTGGAAATGGAAGCTTGATAAAAAAAAATTCTGTTAAGGATGAGTAAGAGGTATGTGCATTCGACCATTAAACATGTGCTTAATTGTTGATGAATGGTTGTAAAGAAAATACATATAGGTCAAATATAGCCTTGGATAAGAAGATTTTTATGTATTGAATTTGTAACATGGTTATGCCAATTGTGAACATGTGATAAAGAATTATTCAAATGGTTGTTTAAATAATATTCGATTTATTAGTATATGCATAATTAGTTAAAGTGTAAACTTTGCATGTGTATTAAAGGTTTTTATGTGATATTCGGCCTTGGGAAATCTAAGCTTAAAAAGGTTTGAATGTTAATTGGGTTGTCTCTTTAATGGCCGAATGTGCTAAAAGCTAATGCATGATTTAGTTTAATCGATGTAATGATACAAATTATGATATTTACTTGTGGTTTTGAAATATAGAAAATTTGTTAAGTTAATTAAGTGGTTGCCGAATGTGAAATTTAGGTAAGGAAATGTGTACAGATAATGTTTGTATGGATAATTGGTTTAAAGGGGTCGGCATTATACATTGTTGATATGGTGTTATTAATGTAAAGCACTTTAGTATAGACGTATATACATATGGTCACTTAGAACGTATTGAGATGGCCGAATAAGGCTAACGATGAGTATGCTTTGATTTTCTATAATACTTAGTAATTTGTTTAAGGTGATTAAAGATGTGTACGATTATTTTATATTGAGCTAAAAGTAGTTATGTGGCCTATTAAATTTCTGGTTGTATTCGGCCATAAGGAAGCACAATGGGATTTTAATAAATTAAATTTGTTTTAGATTAAGCTCAAGAGTTTAAGGAGCCTAATTCGGATAGGGGAAAAGCTAAACTAACCAAATAGCCGATCCGTAGTCGTTCGACGACATTCGAGGTAAGTCTTTAAGTAATTAAACATATTTTGAGTTTTGATTAATGGATACTATTATAGAAATGGCTAAATTGAAAAATATGATGTGGCCATGATATGTTCTAAGGCCGAATGGAAAATTTTACGTATTTGAATCAATTTACTAATGTGATTTTGTACCTAAGACAAAATAAAATGACAAGGCGTAATATCTAGCTTAAGATCGAATGGCCAATGTGATGAATGTGAAAGTGTGTATATGTGATAAGGCCGAATGGCCAATGTGATGAATGTGAAAGTGTGTATATGTGATAAGGCCGAATGGCCAATGTGATGAATGTGAAAGTGCATACATGTGATAAGGCCGAATGGTTAATGTGATATATGTGTAAGTGAATATGTGATAAGGCCGAATGACCAATTGTGAAAAGTGTGCAATATTAGATATTTAATGAGGCCAAAGTTAGTAAAAATATAAATATATATTAAATGAATTGTGCTGAGATTGTATCCGGGTTAGAGACCCGCTGGCTTCATGCTGGGATTGTATCCGGGTTTAAAGTCCCGCAGGCTTAATGCTGGTGAATTAAGTAAGATTATGATCTTGAATGTTCGTAGTGAGCTACCATCAAGTAAGTACTATACATTTAAGATGTTCAGATACATATTACCTCCTCATTTGTAAGTTTACCTCAAAATGAATCACTAGCATTCAAGAAAAACGTATATGTGATTGATTATTTTATTGCGAAAATGAGGATGACCTAATCAGTCTTGGTATGCTTGTATAATGTAGTATATACTAAGCTTTCATGTATGTACTCATGTACATTCGGTCAATGATTCGGTGAATTATTAGTATTAAAGAACGATACATATGTGGGAATGATTATTATATCTTTGAATAAGGGAATAATCTATTCGGTCAATGGTTGTTAGTATGACAAAGTATTTGATTTAAATTTATCGTATGAGCTTTAAGTAAAGAAAAGTATGTGCTGAGATTTATATATGTAATTGTGCATATTCGGCTAAAAAGGCCTTATAAATTGAGAATAAATTGTATTCGGCTAGATGTACAAATGCAAGGGAAGGATTGTATTTTGTCAACCTATGTATATGTGATAAGGTTTATGTTTGGTTCTTTGCGTACCCATACTGTAATTCAATACATGTCACGTTGAAATACTCGAAAGTTTTGATGCGATTATGAAATAAGGAATTAAGTTATATATATATATATATATATATATATATATATGTGCATGAAACGAGTACGTTTGAGCAAGTGATTATGATTATTGAAAGAGTATATGTTATGCTAAATGAGTAGTGACTCTATGAATCTATTCATGATAGATTATGATATTACTATGTGCTTCTAAATATGGAAACTAAACGTGGTAAAAGTATTATGTTTTAGTTTGATTGATTGAATTAGAAGTAGATATGAGGTTTCTAGATGCGAAAGATTATGTGAATCAAATTTGGAAGAAATAGATAAACTATATATGCGTGCATGAGGTTTGAACTATTTGACGGAATGGTGAGATCTATTGATATTATTAAACGGGGTTTCTGCAAGGTCTAAGACGATGAGGCTTAGTAATAAAACGATAGTTAAAGATGTTCAGTACATTAAGTTGGCCAGGTATGTATCAGGTACTCGTATGTGATTTTCAATTCAGATTAGATCAAAAGTATACAAAGCGATGCATATGTGAATAAGTGTATGAATGCAAATGTGACCACAGTCCATGTGACTATGATACATTTGGCCAATGTGTTATGCCATAAGAATGTATTCGATTAAACTATAATAGAGGCATTTAGATTGGAGTGTAATTATGAGCTAAGTGTGCCTTGTGAGCATACGAATATTTGACCATTTTGGTCATTATCATGAAATAAATTGTGGTAACTAAATGATGTGGTTATTGAAATTATATTTCGTTATGGAGCTCTAGATTGACTTCATTGATTAGAAAAAATCGAGTGATAAATGTTAATTGAATTTGATTCTGCAAAATTATCATTTTACTTAAGACTTACTAAGCTTATGTAAGCTTACTCCGTTTGTCTTTTGTCTTTGTTTTATAGATTGTGGACTCTGATTACCAGCTCCGGGATCGTCAACACTTCATCACACTATCTACTATTATGGAAACCTTGTGATTTGGATTTAGCTTATGGCATGTATAGGATATATTATACTAAAATGATATCATAACTATTGTTTATAAGCCATGCGAATATGGCATCCTTTGGAAGTCTACTTTTATAAGTTATAAGTTTGATCTTTGTTTGTGTTTAGAAATTTAATTAAATGAACAATCTTTATTCACGAAAAAGAAAAAAAAATGTTCAAAATTTTACTGTTTTAATCTGCTTCCAAATTTTCTGGTAACGCCTCGTCCTATTCCGGCGACAGTTACGGGATAGGGGTGTTACAAACATATTAAGCATTTCGATACAAATTCAGAGATGTCTCTCTTCATGACATTCCACTAATACATTTTCTTCAAATCATTATACATCTTGGTACTTCATGGATGAATAGACAAACGGCTATCATATGCCTCTTGCAAGATTTTCTGAATAATTTCATCGTTCCTTGGCACACAGACTCTACCTCTGAACATCAAACATCCATCAGAACCGATCTGAAAGTCTAATTCGATGCCCGACTCGCATTAAGTTCTTTTAGCTTGTAGGTTACTATCATTAGTCTGAGTATCATAAATTTCCTGAAGAAATGTCGGCCTATCCCTTATCTCTGCCAAGACTGAACCATCATCAAGCAATGCCAATCGGGCGTCTATGGCCCTCAGGGTAAACAAAGATTTTCTGCTTAACGCATTGGCAACCACATTCGCCTTTCCCGATGATAATCAATGATCAGCTCGTAATCTTTAATTAATTCTAACCATCTTCGTTGTCTTAGATTCAATTTTTTTTGAGTCATCAAATACCTCAAACTCTTGTTGTCTGTGAATACATGACAAGTCTCACCATATAAGTAATGCCTCTAGATTTTCAAGGCAAAAACAATGGCGGCAAGCTCTAAGTCGTGCGACGGATAATTCTTCTCATGTGGCTTCAACTGCCATGAAGCAAAGGCTATCACCTTGCCATGTTGCATAAGTACACAACCTAGTCTTTTTAAGGACGCATCACTATAGACCACAAACTCTTTTCTCGATTCGGTAATACTAGAATAGGAGCTTCAATCAAGAATGTCTTCAACTTCTCGAAACTCTACTGACACTTTTCTATCCATTAAAACTTAACGTCTTTCTGTCGCAACCTCGTCATTGGAGTTGCTATCATTAAGAATCCTTTCACAAATCTTTGGTAGTAACCGACTAAGCCCAAAAAGCTTCTAACCTTGGTTAGATTTTTAGGTGGTTTCCATTCAACGATAACAGAAATCTTACTTAGATCAACTCGGATGCCTTCATTCTAAACAATATAAGCCAAAAACCCTACTTCTTGGAGCCAAAACTCACTCTTACTAAACTTAGCATACAATTGTTTTTCCCGTAAGGTCTGCAACATAGTTCTCAGATGCTTCGCATGCTCTGTCTCATCCATGGAATAAATCAAAATGTCGTCAACGAACATAATGACGAACTTGTCCAAGTATGGCCTAAATATCCTATTCATTAGGTCCGTAAATATGGCCAGTGCATTCGTCAACCCAAACGGCATGACAATGAATTCATAGTGGCCATACCTCGCTCTGAATCCTGTCTTAGGAACGTTCGATTCCTTAACTCGCAACTGCTAGTAGCTGGACCTCAGGTCTATTTTAGAGAATACAGTGGCTCCTCTCAACTGGTCAAACAAATCATCGATCCTTGGCAAAGGATACTTATTCTTGATAGTTACCTTGTTCAATTGCCGATAATCAATACACAGCCTCATTGAACCATCTTTCTGCTTTACAAATAATATGGGAACACCCTAATGAGAAAAACTCAGCCTTGCAAAACCTTTATCCATCAGCTCTTGCAACTGTGCTTTTAAATCTTTCAGCTCGATTGGTGCCATCCTATACGGAGCAATTTAAATAGGAGCTGTTCCTAGCACCAGTTCAATACCAAACTCTATCTCTGTTTCAGGAGGTAATCCGGGTAATTCCTCCGGGAACACGTCTGAATATTCACATACTATTGGCACAGACTCAATCTTCAACTTTGTTTCCTTAGTGTTCAGTACAAAAGCAAGGTAGGCTTCGTACCCTTTTCTCATATACCTCCGAGCCATTATTGAAGTAATTACAACTTGCGGTGTACCAAATTCTCTTGAATCAACCCGTAGAATCTCACCATCTGGGCACTTCAATACAATATACTTGCTACCACAATTTACAATTACATCATGTAGGGTTAACCAATCTATACCAAGTATTACGTTAAACTCATCAAATGGCAATAACATAAGGTTAGTCGGAAAGCAATGACATTGAATCATCAAAGGACAATTCTTACAGACTTTATCAACCAGAACTGACTTGCCTAATAGGTTAGACACTTTGATAATAAATTTCGTAGGTTCAATGGATATATTCATACTAGACACCAATCTTATGCAAATTTATTAATGCGTCGATCCCGTATCAATTAAGGCAACAACACAAGTATTAAAAAGAGAAAAAGTACCCGTGATTATGTCTGGAGCAAAGGCTTCCTCTCGAGCGTGTATTGCATATGTTCTTGTCGGGGCTCGAGCCTCTGATTTTGCAGTGTCTTTGGTAGTAACTCGACTGCCACTAGCACTTCCAGGATACCTCGGAGGTCTACCTCGTGAAATAGGAGCACTCGACTTTGGGGATACTTCCACCTCTTTATCAGTTCGCTCCGGGCAGTCTCTGAGGAAGTGGTCAAGAGAACCACATCTATAGCACGCACCACTCTTTATTCGGCACTCTCTGAAGTGAAATTTATTGCATATTTTACACTTCAGCTTTTAGTCATCTACACTCCCCACACTAGTTACTATCGGGGAAGAAGACTTCTGGTTGCGCTGTTTGGAGCTTCTCGCTCTACCCGAATATCCTACCGATGAAGTGGAGCGTTCATTTTGGCTCCTTGATTTCTTTGCGAGAAATGAGAGCGTCTTACCGCTGGATCTCTTGCTCGAAACTCGAGCTTCTCTCTTTGCTTGTTTCATTTCATTATTGAGCTCCTCGGCCTTCTTAGCTAGATCAGCTAATGCAGCGAACTCTCGTATCTCATGAATCCCAATCAACAGCTTGATTTCTTTATTCAGACCTTCCTCGAAGCGTTTACACATTTCTGACTCGGTTTGAACCCATTCAATCGCATACTAACTTAGCCTTACAAACTCCCTTTCGTATTTCGATACAGTCTTATTTCCTTGTTTGAGTTCCAGGAACTACTTTCGCTTCGAATCTAACAACCTGTGACTGATGTATTTCTTTTTAAACTCTACTTGAAAAAATTCCCAAGTGATGTTTTCCTTTGGCACCACTGAAGATACAGTCTTCCACCAGTGGTATGCAGTATCCTTTAGGAGAGATACAGCACACTTTAAACACTCCCCAGGTGTGTACGATAATTCGTCCAATACCCGTGTAGTATTCTTGAGCCAGAACTCGACTCGTTCAGCATCATCATCGATCTTAGCCCTAAATTCTTCAGCCCCATACTTTCTAAGCTTGTCTACAAGGGCTTTACTAATTCTTACAGGTGCCATACCTCATGGCAATTACTCATCAGGTTGGTTAGGGGGAGTGGTAGGTCATGGTATGTTGGGGCGATTTCTCAAATAATCCCCAAACCACTCATCCATCATGTCAAAAAAGGTGGCTCTGGCCTCTTCCTAGCCTTCAGACATAGGCCTTCTACTATTACTAGAAACAGCTTGTCGTACGGAAGCTAGAGCATGGCTCTCAGCTCCCTCGGACTCATCTTGTGCTTGATTGGAAGACATTTACTATATTCAAAAATGATTTAAACAATTAGGAGATACACACTATCAACGTTCGTATAATGGCATGTATAGCTAAACTCGATACACTCTATGGTAGTCCTAAAATTGACTAAACCATAGCTCTGATACCACTAAATATAACACTTCTTACCCGTACCTGAGATTGGGACAAGGTACAAGGCGTTACCAGACATGTACTCAAATATTTTCGAGAAATACGGGTTATAAAATTTCGTTCCAATTTGAAACCAATCAAATAACATCTTAGTGTCCCTATTATGGGACTACAAAGCTCAAAACATACATTGGAAATGGTCCAGGACTAAACTGAGGACCTAAGAAAATTTTAAGAAAATTTCTAGGTTAATGCCTCACACGCTTGTATGGAGACAATGCACACGCCCGTGTGCATTGGGACACGCCCGTGTCTAACCCGTATTGAATTTCTAAAAATTTATTTTCATTTTGAACCTACAGGGATTTTCACACGGCTAAGCACACACCCGTGTCCTCTACACGGCCTAGACACACTCATGTGGTCGCCCGTGTCTAAAAACTCGAGCATTCTATTTATTATGTCAGCATGCATTTAGGGGCACACGGCCAAGACACACGCTCGTGTGCTAGGCCGTGCCCTCCACACGATTGAGACACACGGCCTTGTTTCTACCTGTGTGTGTACTACCATGCATTCTGACTTAAAATTCTTAGGTAAAGGGGACACACGGCCGTACCACACGCCCAAGGGGCGATCCGTATGGAACTTTTTAGGCTATTTTCCAACCGTTTGGTCACTCTCTATCATCCCTATACTCTTATAGGTTTCCATAATACATAACAATGCCTAATTATACATCTCAAATGACCTTGATAAACCTCATCTCATTAGTTTTACACATGCTAGGTTATTCCCTTTGTATTAAGGATTTCTATGCCTTCTAACACTTTTAAGATTGGCTCATTATCTTAACTCATTGCCAATTATAACCTAGCCATCCCTTGTGATTTGGTCACACTACATATGTCTAAATGTGATGTACCATATTTCATCCTCACTAGAACAATTTAACATAAGCATGCATAATTTTGTAGGTCATAACCTACATCAAAATGGGCCAATTCCCATGGCCATATACAAGTGAATATGGATATCTTTACAAGCCTTCATATTGGCAAATCAAATGACACATATAAAAAAATAAACAATAGACCTATACATGCCATTGAACAAAATAAAAGTATCTATATACCAAAGCTGGACATGTTGATAGTGTGTTGACTCTCCAACCGTCTTCCAATCTTTACGAGTCCTCAAGCTCTGAAAAATAGGAAAAATAGAGGGGTAAGCATTTACATGCTTAGTAAACCCGAATAACTGGAAAGTAAACTTACCGATTAATTAGCATACAACCATATTAGGCAATAAAACCAGCAAGCATGGAATGGTTTCCCTGTCACATGTACTCAATCAACAAGTTAGTCACATAACAATGCATCATGTAATTTGTCTTAGATGAGCTCATCATTCAACATTTTCATTTATATATCTCATATTAATCCCATTGAGTTTCTCAAAAATCTCGATGGATTATCCATTTACCGTCAAGTCATAAGAGCGATCATCTCATGTATGCACTTCCGTGAACCTCACATCTTACGGCGGGGTTACCAGTCCAGGCGAAATCCCCTGTAACGTAAACTCATGAGGTGATGTCAGGATTACTAGTCTAGGATAAATCTCTTATAGCGGCAAACACCCTTAATGAGCTCGGATCTGAATTACCAGTCCAGGCTAAATTCAGACCCTAATCGGATTACCCGTCTGGGCTAAATCCACAATGCACACATATTCTTCGGGAGGCTCGATCACTCAAGGAACACCCGTCCAGGCTAGATCCTTTCTATATTTGAGATCAATGGATTACCCGTCTGGGCTAAATCCTTTCTGCAACACATGTACGATCTCAAGTCACATGTAAGTCATGGTTTATCCATCGAATCTCCCTTTTTGACCTCAATCGGGACATTTATTATCATATCATTATTATTAACACATTTCATGGATTTTCATGTCATCAATATAACCAATTATCATACATTCATAACACATGTAGTTAGGCATATTAATAGTTTACTTAAAGTTATTCGAACTTACCTGGTACTCGTTTTCGTATCGTGTTTCGGTTATTTTGAAACCTTTCGTTTTCCTCGATCGATCTCTAAAATTTGTTCCTCGGGGTCTATAACAATAAAAATGAATCATTAATACCTCAAATTATTCTTTTCGAGTCTAAATTTTACCCCCATACAAAAATGACTATTTTACCCCTAACTTTTCACATTTTTACGATTTAGTCCCTAGACTCGTATAATGAAATGCATGTAATTTCTACCTTACCCAAGCCTAGAAGAATGTTCTTTTCTCTTATGAAAGCCCACATTTTCCATTATTTCACATTTCTATCACATATTTTGTACCTTTTGCAAAAAGGTCCTTTTAAGGTTTTTTCATAAAAATCACCAAGGAAAAGATGTTTAATACACATCCAACTTTCATATTCCTCCATAAAACATCAAAGAATAAACATATCACACATGGGTCATTTTGCAAACATGAACCCTAACTTAAAATATGGGTAGAAATGGAGAGAGTAAGCTACTGGGATTTCAAAAATACGAAGAACATTAAAAACGGGGCTAGAGAGCACTTACTATTGAGCTTGAAAATGTTGAAAACCCTAGCTATGGAGACTCTTCAATTTTCGGCAACCATGGAGAAGAAATGGTTGATTTTTGGCTTGTTTTTCCCAATTTATTTCATTAATTAGCCAAATGATCAAAATGTCCCCAAGCCCTTTTTTTCGAATTTCATCCATACATTCCCATTTTTGTCCAAAAACTTAGAAATTGGGTACATTGCTCTTTAAGACCTTCTAATTAATAATTTAAAACAATTTCATACAAATTTCTTCTAGAATCCAAGTTTTGAAATTTATTCGATTTGGTCCTTATTTTCCAATTGGACACCTTAGTCATAGAATTTCTTCATGAAACTTTAGCACATGCAGATTTTCATATTATGGACCTCATATTAACCATGAAAAAAATATTTTGACGTCAGATTTGTGGTCCCGAAACCACTGTTTCGACTAGGCCCTATTTTAGGATGTTACACAGCAAGCCAATCCAGCATTTGCTTAATGAATGGAAGCGGGAAGTAATCTTTCTTTGTGGACACATTCAATTTGCGGTAATCCATACAAACTCTCCATCCCGTGGGAATGAGTGTAGGAATTAATTCGTCCTTATTGTTGCGAACCACAGTGATGTCACTCTTTTTAGGCATGCATTGCACTGGACTTACCCAATTGTTATCAGAAATCAGGTAAATAATTCCAGCATCAAGCCATTTTATGATTTCCTTCTTGAAAACTTCTTTCATCTTCTCATTTAATCTTCTTTGTTGTTCTTGTATCCAATTCAATAACTCTTGGAGTAGTTTTTACTTGTGCAGCTCTAGAGATAGGGTATTGATAATCATTTGAGCAATTCTCTCAAGAATTCTCACAGCATCATTATAAGTACAATCCAGCAGAGGTCTATTGGTTGATGTGTCGACAAGATTTCTTGGATGTGAATTCAGCCCATTATAAAAATATTAATATGTGTTTCTGGTTGGATTCGTGTATGGGACAACGTCGGAGTAAAGATTTATAATGTTCCTATGTGGTGTGAAGATTTTCATTATCCAATTAATGATAAGCAGTAATATCATTTTGAAGACGAGCATTCATTACTAGCGGGTTAAATCGCAAAACAAACTGTCTTGCTAGTGCATCCCAAGAAGTAATTGATCTGGCAAGTAGTCCAAAAAACCAAGTACGGGCTTTTCCTTGTAAGGAATAAGGAAATAATTGCATCTTCAAGGCATCATCAAGAATGTCTTGTTGTTTAAAGGAAGCATAGATCAATAAAAAAGATTTAAGATGTTCTCTCATATCTTCATGTGGCAGTCCAGCATATTGTCCATTAGAATTCAGCATTTGAAACATTACTGGCTTGAGTTCAAAATTCCCAGCTTGGATTGCTGGCCTAACAACTCCTACTTGTAAATCATCCAAGACAGGCACTACAAAATCTCATATAGTCCTATTTTGTATGCAAGCATCTTGCGACAACAATGGGTTATTAACATTTTTTTTTGTTGGATCAGGGGTATGGTTGCATCGTTCCCTGGTAGAGCTATATTTCTTTATTCTTGAAGTTTATTCAGAACAGTCCTTTCAATTTTTGGATCAAAATCGGCAAAAAAATTTGAATTTCTTCGAGTCATAAAATACCTAAATTGAAGCTAAAGAAATAGCAACAAAGAAAAATTAGTTAGTGAATACTAAATATTATATAAAGAAAATAAAGTGCAAAAACACACAAAAACAAAAATAAACATCAAACAAATGCCATCCCCAGCAACGGTGCCAAAAACTTGATTGGCTCTTAACATCACAGCAATAATGTGCAAGCGAACACTGTCGATGCAAGTATAGTAGACAGATGTAAGTCTGTCAGATACCGATCCCACAAGGATGGGTGTCTTTTGTCTATTAATGTCAGTGCAATAACTAGATATAAATGAGATAAATGGTAAGGATAGTTGTTGATGCAATAACTTTAAAAGCAATAAAATAAAATATTTTGATGTTAAACTGGGATCCCTAACATGAATCTTCAACAGAATACTAAGTGCTCACAATGTATAAAATGATAGGTGATTGTCGAAGCAATAATGTTCAATGTATATTTCACCCAGCATCACTCCTCTATTTAATCTGAGACTTAAACATGCATACTAACCTCACGTTCCGATGATGGCAATACTGCACTATTAAGAACAAGTGGATTAAATCCCTCTAATCCCCACTCAACTTTCGTTGTAATGCTTATTGGCTCAAACTATCACTGCACTTTCCAGTGTCAGTGACTGCAATAACACTTCCGTTTTAAAAAAATTCAAACCCCAAGATTAGGCAATACAAGCATGATTGAATAAGATGACATTTCACCAAGAATTCATCAGTATTTCCATAAAATCAGAAATCAGAGCTTAATTACCAACATTTAGAAAGAAATAAGAAAGAATTGAGTGGAGAATACTATCTCTAGACAAATCTACTAAATCTCTCTAGTCCCTCTTATCTCGCACTTAGGTCTCATCGTCAGAAGCTAATCTGTATCTGGTTTTCACATTGGTTCACCCGTGAGAGGCTTAAGTTACCATGGCCTCAAGCTTCAAGGTAAGATGATGAAGACGATTATCTAGAAAAAAGCTCAAGAAGCCCCCTTTTTCTTCTCACGTCCACCTTTTATGTTCTCTTCCACAGTACATGTGTCCTTTCCCCAAAATTATTTTGTCCTTGTACATATAGGCTGGTTATACCAGAATGGACAGGTCACGCAATTTTAGTTCTTTTCCGGACAGCTGTCAGGTGCAATGACAATTCTGGACACAATCTGAAATTAACTCATGCAGCGACATTAATGCAAAAAGATAGCAAATTTAAGGATAAAATAGGCCAGGATTCATTGAGTTATAACATGCAATTTACTAAACTGAAAATGTTAAAATGTATGCTAAACACAACTAAATGGGAACAATTTAACCAATAAGTAAGGGGAAAAACCTATTTTCTTTCTAGTCCTTTCATATATCAAAACATATTATCCAATTAGACTTAGTTTAACAAATTCCCATATCATATATCATATTTCAAGCATTTCATGTCATTTTCTATTTTATTCATTTTAGTCCTCTATCTCGACATTCTATATTAAACTTAATAAAAGAAAATCATACTGTCACTAGATACTCACCTTTATATTCAATTATTCAGTTAACATGTATATGCAAGCAAATTAAACGATCTAGAATAATAAAAGTACAAACCAGGATTTCACGTCACCCGTCAAGAACTTTTGCTTTTCCTTTCCCTCTCGAGGGTTCCGCGTTGACGTTAACTATGTACAATAACATAACAGAATAAACAATACCAATTTCCATCAATTCACATTCAAACACAAAAACAAGCATATTTTTTAGTTTATTCAATATAGTCCTCAAACCTAGAGCAAACATAACTTTCGGTATTGAGCTTCGAATTAGAATTTGATTTCACATGTACTTATTAGAGACCTTATACACTCTATTTCTAGCATAATTTTATAACATTTTTTCATTCTATTCAAACTGGTCCCTAATGTAACAAAGCTAACAATCAAGCTTGTTAAGCTTTACAATTTAGTCTTTTTCATAATCTAAGCTTAATTTCTATCAATTTCACACCTAATTCTTCAATTTCTCAACAATGGAAACTTATCAAAATTTCAATAAATGAAAGAATCAATACATGGGTAGCTAGATCAAGTTCTCATGATTCAGTTTCTATAAATTCAAAGAAAAATTGTTAGAGACTTACTTGTAGTTGATGCCCGAATATGAAAATAGGTTAAAATCTATCTTATTTTTCTTGGCTATGGTGGACGGTCATGAAATGAATAAGATGATGATGTTTATCATCTTTTCCCACTAACTTTTCACTTCTATAATTAGATTAATTTTTACTTAAACATGCTTAATTAGTTTATCTTAATTAATTAAGCATTAATCTTCAATTAACTTAATCTAATGAAATCCACCATCACAATCCACTATAATCTCATTAAAATTGGTTTAGTAATTGTTTTAATCGTATGGATAACTTCAATTTAATTCCTAGCCTTTTCCTAATTAAAACTCTATAGCAATTAAACTTTTATAATTTAGTCCCTAGTAATTAATTAACCATATTTTGGCTAAATTACTTAAATGAATTTTAATATATCTATATATTAACTTCGTAATTATCTCTATTTAATATTTATGGACTCGATTTACGAAAATAAGGTTTTGAAACTATATTATCTGACACCATTGGAAATTGGGTCGTTGCGGTATGAAATAGAACATAACTTGACAAAATGATATGATTTATTGATAATATAAATTGCGATACAAATTATTTAACGAAGTTGGAATATGGTATATGAAAATATTTATATAAAGGCTGGTTGACCTAGTTGAATACGTTGAAGGTAAATTAAGCTTAAAGTTAACCTAGTAAGAGTTCAATTGTATTCATAGAAGTGAAATATGATTAGAGTAATATTATTGAGTTATGTAACTTAAAAATGAATTTGAAATACAAATGATTCAAGGTAAAGATGATATCTCTATTTTTGAATGATTTGATCTGTTGAAGTTTTATAATGTTATATTAGTATGCTGTTTTGTTTAATATTGATATGTATTGTAATCAAATTATGTTAGCACCAGTAAAAATTTCAATGCTCAGCATGCAAATTTGTTTGCTTATGTGTGCAAGTAACTTTAGGTGTTGACCCAATCGTGAGTTCAGAAGCATCCAAAGATTCACTCCTCAACTCAATAAATGTTTGTTATTTTCATTTTGAACTTAGTTTATAAATGGAATTTACCTAGGTTAAAAGGTTAAGTTATGAGTCAGATATGTTATTTTGGCTATATAATACGTTTTGGTTATTTTGGACCTATGAAGTTTCACTTGTTGAAATTCAATGTTAGATTATTGGACTATTATGCATGTTTATAAGTATTAAGTTATTTATACAAATATGTTAAGTTGTGATGTATTGATTACAATGCTTTTGGAATATTTTTATCATGTCTCTGAATTTTAGATTGATGCTTATAGAATAGGTGAATATTGGCTTAAGTTAGGTAGGGAATGATCACCATTCGTATGGTTTAAAATGTAACACCTTTAACTCGATCCGATTTGTAGGATCTGGATCTTGGGTGTTACCACACAGAAAACATAACCAATTACACTAAACTTCAAAAAACAACCCATAATTTCAAAAAGTTCTAATTTTAGTTACATTCCAGGACTAAATTTCAACATATCAACAAGGTATTGAAACAAATATAATTATATAAAATGAATCATTCTTAACACAACTAATTGGTAGATACAACTCATAATATTAAACTACTACGTAATAGCTCCACAATAACACTGCATGCATAATAAACTTGATGCACCACTTCTTTGGCGTAGTCCTGGCATTTTTCCCTGACGTGCGTCCTTATTATAAAACCTAAAACCTAAAACAAAATAAATAAGTTCAAAAGAACTTTGTGAGAGATAAGTTAAAGTACCTTTGGCCAATATTAATATAATATGAGATCTATTATTCATTTACTTTGCTTGGGCGAATACCATCAAAATTCCAAATTTATTTATATACACCAATTGTTGATTTCTTACTCATATCGGGTCTGCAATCTATCAAATCTTATCGTCTTAACATACTTTTTGTTTCTCTTCCCTTGCTTAATCATCTATGAATTATACTTTTCTTAAACCCCTCTCATACCGATCATAAATTCTCTCATTCGATTAACTCAGGATAGCCATCACAGATAAAAAATCCTATGCGGATTCTTACCCGATTGACAGATGCCTATGCCATTCAAATCCCACTGATTCCTTAGTCCATATTCCATATCCTTTTGACCTAATAATTTCATTTTTCTATCAAACATTATCAATTATTATACCAAAATACCATTATTTTCCAAATGACGATATTATTCAGTTATTATAAACTCAATGTCAAACCCTGTACACTCAGATTGGGCGAACACTTTTCACCTATGCAAATTTCCATTATTGTTGACGAACATCTTCCTCTATCTTGTACAATTATACACAATCTATTTCTCTCAACCATCTTCAATTAGCTTATCCTTTTTATCATCTGATCATACTTATTCTGAATTCACCATACAGTGATGAATCTCTTTATTCCAAACTTATAACTGAGTACTTGAGAGATCCAAACAGAATACGCCATCAGTTAATACAACGGATACACATCAGAGGATAAAAATAATATATCAAATATACCATAAGTCCTTATTATAGAATACGCACTAAAGCAATCTAATCAGAGTAAGCCATAAGGGCAATCCATTCAGAGTATGCCACATAGGTGATCCATTCAGAGTACACCATGAAGGCTAACAGGATGCCACCTATGCACCCTAAGACTATCATGTTAGTGATTTGGATTTGTCTAAACTCACATTGAGTGAGGTTTTCCCATCACCGCCCTGGGACACGCAAAGAATCCCATTAGATAAAATGTCATTCAATAGTTCTTTTTTAAAGTGTGCCATGGCCATGGACTTTTTCCTTTAAAATTTCAGATCAGAGTTCGTGTTTACTGTCCCGATAGACTTTCTTAGTTACCACCGCAGTGACTCGACTCATTTTTCCAACTCTACGAACAAAAACACATCCCGTACCCAACATTTCCTATCACTCTTCATGCATCTAATAGAACTTATTTCATACAGACTAATTTATATATTAATCTAATCATAACTTTATTCCTATTCATACTATACTATCCATGATTTCCAATTTCTAGTTTGATCACTTTCATATAGATATACTTCAGTATGAACAATATACATACAAGAGTCAGAGTAGAAACTCACCTGACACTCACCTACAAAATCTTGAACTCTAGATCCAACTTCCCTCATGAAATGGAAACAACCACCACACTGCTTTCAGAACATAAGAACACTAATAAAACTTATTCAAATACCTTTTATCATTATTTCAAGCACTGAAAATTCCCATGCAAAACCTTAAACTTACACCTGACTTTTCATGTACCTCTTACAGACTTACTTTTTAGGAATTTAACATACATAATGGTAATACTTACCCAGGGAAGGAATAACCACTGATTAACTCCAGATTCTGAGCTTTCAGTTTACAGAGGAAGAAATATAGTTAGATCACAGTAAAGAATCAAGAAAATAGTTTATCCAGGAAGAAGAAAAACCCCTCTCAAGGAGTTTTACACAAACATATATAGCCTTAACTCACTTACTGTAATTTGACAAGTGTCACTTCAATTTAGAGTTTGTCCTACTTAATGGTCTACAGATTCTAAAAGTTAGATAAATGAGAATCCAAAATAATAAATATCATATTAGTCTATCAAGTTGATTTCTACCCAAAATACTTACATCACAACTAAAACGGTAACTCAGACAAACATGGCGTTCAATACCCTTGGCATTATCTCAAATCATATTTGCCCCCTTACGTTGACCAAAATCTTCCTCTCCGCATAACCACACATTCTGATATAAGTCCCTACTTCCACCCTGACCAATACTATACGCCTCTTTATATGCCAAATAAGTCAATTGGATGGATAACACCTTACCAAACAGATTATTTCTTACCTATGCGCCATTACTCTAGACCCACCAAAACTGGATGTTACATAAAATGTCAATTTTAGGACAATTTTGCATTAGAGTCTCAAGACCTCTAGAACATTTCTCAAGACATTTACAACAAAATTGACCATTTGCTACTTTTCTGGGAAATGGTCTCGAGACATAAACTACCAACTCAAGACAATGAGACTATTGTATTGAGACTACAAAACATCAAAGCTAAGAGATTAAAACAAGGAGGCATATATTAAGACATGGCTTCACTATCTCAAGACACACTATTGGATTTTGACACTAAGCTTAGATTTGAATCATAACCCCGTGTTTAACCCCATACGACCTCAGATCACTTGTAGGCCCAACTGGTTTTGATTAAACGTATATCATAAACATAACATGTAAAAATGTGAATTCTTTCTATGTTTTCATTTGAAAGTTAATTAAACTAAATTGAGATAGTCTGCATTACTACGACAACGTAATGTAGCGTCAAACATTCAGATCTGAGGACCAAGTCAGGTGTGGGGTGTCACAGTACTTCTATTTTTTTTCCTTGTCGTAACAAATTGTATCATCCCTATACCCGACCCGATCACCAAGTCAAGATATCAGTATGCTACATTTGTTGCTGAGGTAACGATAGTCAAATTCATTTGGCTCTAAATACTTATTTAATAAATATGATTAATTTAAGCTTTTGATATACCTTAGTATCATTTCCAAATCTTATACGGGTTTATTGTAGCATTTAAAAAAGTATAAACAGGAACAGTGAGTAAAGTGAAATGTTCTCAAAATTTCAGGTTGACATTGCAACGTAGGGGATTCCTCATCGCGACGTGGTTCCTTCGTTGTCACGACAAGAATCCTATTTCCTACATTTTACCATATTTCAAGTTTTTAACATCTAAGGTCCTTGCTCAAAGATCAATATTCAACCAATTCAATTCATTTCACAGACCATTCACATTTACCCATTTATAATCTCATGTCCACGTGATAAAACATGATATTCCATCAAAGATAACAAAACTATTAAAATTTACACGGTTATCGAAGTTTTTCAAATCAGCCCATTAATTTGGACTTACACTTACAAATACAATTTGCTCTTTCTACATACCAGAACTATTGCCAACATATACCAATCAATTTATCAATTAGGACTCCCTTAATCCATTTTATAATCACCACTCACTTAGAACCTTAACAATATATTTGAACTTCTCTTATGTATTAGCAAATCCATTATTTGCATTAACTTCTTAATAATATCACTTTTCTATCATTTTTCCCTCCTCCTCCTCTCCATTTCACTTCCTTAATGTTTATATGTATATATATAAATCTTTTCCTCTTAACATATCATGCTTATATGTAGCATTAATTAAGGTTTCTCTAATTACACACATACTCTTGTCAAGGTTGTCCATTTGAGTAATAGTCACTAATCTATTTATACCTCGATGTATAAAATTTGAAATTAAGATTTGCTTTTTTTAAAAAAAAAAAACTAGACTCAATGAGCTTTATACCATAAAAGTTTTAGAATTTATACTTAAGCCAATTAATACTATTTTTTCTTCAAATCTTCCCCTGTTTTGCTGCTAGGTAGCTCTGACCCTTCTTCACTAAAAATTAAATTTTTTTTAGTACAAGTCTAGTATTATGTTTCCATTTGTTTCCCTTGAAAAATAGAATAATTAATATTTTAAGCATATAAATTTCATCTCCTAAACATTTTTTTACAATTTATAATGATTTTTAAAGTTAGAATAAGGGAACTTGAAATCATTCGACCTTGTTTCACAAAATTTATTATATTTTAAAATCTAAAATTCCATTGCTTACACCATTTTTCTATGAAAAGCTAGACTCAATAAGTTTTAAATTCATATTTTATTCAACCTCTAACTCAATTTATATAATTTTGGTAAATTTTCAAAGTTGAACTACTATTACTATCCAGAAACTGTTTTAATGTTAATTTTTATTCTTTAATGGTTTTTTGTAGTAACTTTCATTTATACATACATAACCATTATACTTTTAATTTTTGTCCAATTTAATCTTGAACATCCTCAAAATTCATTACTTACTAGAATATCTGTAACACCCCACGCCCGTATCGACGCCGGGACAGGGTTCGAGGTGCTACTGGAATTACACACTAATAAACAAACAAAACTGAGTCATAAATCTGTATTTCAATTTAAAATTTCTCAAATTTCATGTTTAAGTCCCTAATATGGACATACGAGGCCCAAAATATGCTTAGGAAGTGATTTGGGACTAAACCGGGAACACTGGAAACATTTCCTTGAAAATAGGGGCATACGCTGGTGTTGCCTGGGACATGCCCGTGTGGCCTGCCCATGAGGCTCCCATGGCCGTGGGGCCAGCCTGTGGGCAGATCTGTCTTGCTCACATGACCGTGGGACTAGCCTATAGGTGATTCTGACTTTGCCACACGGCCTGGGCACACCCCCAAGTGACTTGGCCGTGTGAAAACCTAATTGTTCACCATTTTAAAGCTATTTTCACATATCAAACACACCTAGTTGATGCCCAAAACATTGACTTATAAATCTTGATCAAATAACATTCATTTATCCATTTCCTGTACCTAAACACAATTATACACTAATAGAATCCAACCAATCAATTATTTCAAGCCAAAACATGTATATTTCATTTTCAAACACAAAACATCACATTCAACATACTTTGCATACTTAATCGTTCATACAATTACATTGTCAAATCACCTCCTATACATGCCATATAAATCAAAAAGTTGTTTAACAAATCTACCGGAGTAAATCTGGATAGTGTGATCCTTGTTGTAGATCCGATCCTCCGTATGTATATAAGTCAATCTACAAAACAAATATCATACAGAGTAAGCTTATAAAAGCTTAGTAAGCTCATAGGCATAAAAACAAAAATCTTACCGAGCATTGTACAAAATCATATATCTTTTAATTTAATTACTTTATCCTGTAAATCACAAATTCATTATTAAGCTCCTTTGAATAATTTCCATGTTGCTATTCATGAATTTAACTTCTTTGGGCCCCTTTTTCTCATTTATTTCCATTGTCAAATTATGGAACACTAATGGAATTGAATGCTTCATTATCACATTACCATTGTAAACTATGGACTTGCACATTGTCACATATCACGCACCGAAGCCATAGCCCTGCTATGGTCTTACATGGATCACACCACACCCCGATGCCATATCCCAAATATAGTCTTATACGGAATCACATTATCATGTCACACCGATGCCATAGCCCAGCTATGGTCTTATATGGGAACACATATCATATTGCACCGATGCCATAGCCCAATTATGGTCTTAAACGGGCGCACATATCACATCTTTTTCGTCGATTCATCATAGTCACAGAATGAAAGCACTCAAATCCATTGTTCCAACTAATTTGTACTTTCAGTTACACATTATTTAGTAACTAATACAATTTTATAATATTTATCTACAATAAAATACTTTATAAATCATAAGATTTTCATATCAAACATTGAACTTTGCCATATGAACTTACCTGGGCTAATTTGCAAAAGTCGTAGAAATTCAGGGACTATTCTTGAATTCTCCTTTCCACGATTCACTTTGTTTTCTTGATCTATAATTATAAAATCATTCCTTCATCAGCATCTATTTCGATTCTATTCTATTTCACAACTTATGCCCTTAAATTTTTGAAATTACACTATTACCCTAAACTTTTCAATTTTTATAATTTAGTCCCTGCTCAATTTATTCATCAATTAAACTAATTCCTTTCAAATATCATTTTATCTAAACTCTACAAACTACTTCATAGTCTTTGACATTCCAAGCTTCAACGCAAAACCCTAATTTCAACAGGTTTCACAATTAGATCCTAAAATTAATTTCTATGAAAATCTCTTCATAAAATTATCATATAATAAAATTAAAACTTCAATTACATGATAAATCATCATAAACTTTCAGCACTTATTCATGGGAACTTTCAAAATTACCCATGAAATCAAAAACTAATGAATTAAACAAGTGGACCTAGTTGTAAAAATCTTAAAAATACAAAAATTACAAGAAATAATCAAGAGTTGAACTTACATGCTGTAGAATATAAAAACCAGCTTCTTAAAAGCTCTCCAATGGTGTTTTTAGCTGATGAAGATGAAGAAAAATGTTGAATTCTTTAGAATTACCAACAACATCATATTTTACTATTAAATTTTTACCCTATTTCCAATTTTGCCCTTTGTTCACACTTGCTTTTTATTTTTCCTACACACACATGTTGTCCAGCCCAATAATAGGTGTTTAATTTCCTATTTAGTCCCCCTTTAATTATTACTAGAGCTATTTAATCACATCTCACAATTTTGCACTTAATTCAATTTAGTCCTTTTTACCCAATTAACTACCGAAACCTTAAAATTTCTTGACAAAACTGTAATACTAACATATTAACACTCCATAAATATTTATAAAAATATTTATGGCTCGATTTATGAATTTGAGGTCTCGATACCTCGTTTTTATCCCATTTTACCTACAACTTCCTTTAATTCATAATTTCACTAATTCAAAATTATTTCTAAAACCACACTTAACATTTACTTACTAATATCTAAATTCACATGTCAGATTTAGTAATTTCAAATCACTGTTCCTATATCACTGAAATTTGGGCCGTTACAACTCCCCCCTTAGGAAATTTTGTCCTCGAAATTTCGTACCTAAAAACAAATACGGATACTGTGATCTCATAGATTCTTCCGTTTCCCAAGTTTCCTCCTCCAGTCCATGTCGATGCCATAACACTTTTACTAACGGTACTTGTTTATTCCATAGTTCTTTAACTTTCCAAGCTAATATTTTCACTGGTTCTTCCGAATAAGTCATATCTGATTGTAGCTCTATCTCAGTATGAGGAATCACATGTGAAGGGTCTGATCTATACCTTTTCAACATAGATACATGAAATACATTATGAATTTTCTCAAGTCCTTGAGGCAAGGCCAATCTATAAGCTACCGGACCAATCCTCTCAATAACTTCATACGGTCTGATAAACCGTGGACTAAGCTTTCCTTTTTTTACCAAACCGTAAAACTTTTTTCCACGTGGAAACTTTCAAAAACACACGATCACCCACATTGAACTTTATATCTCTTTTTTTCAAATCCGCATAGGACTTCTGACGATGGGAAGCAGCTTTCAAACTTTCTCGATGTAACAGCATGATTTAGACCCTAATCAGAATGGTAATTTCGGGACCACAAATCTGAGCCGAAAAAATATTTTAAAACTATTTTCTATTTTTATTTTCTGTTAATTTATATTTTTGAAATTTTTGTGAATTAATTTTGTCGTTTAGGTATCCGATTAAATAAAAGGACTTAAATCGCGTAAATTGAAAATTTGGTAGTTTAATTTATAAAGGGCTGAATTGTTAGTGGCTTTTAAGGATGAGGGATTTATGTTGTAAATAACCTATAAAGATATTAGTGGGACAGTTAAAGACTTATAATATGTGGTTTTTAATATTAAATTATTAAGGTTATAAAAGTAAGTTAATTATTACAGCTTATATATGATATAATATCATAAAATAAACTATGTTTTTCATTCTCTCTTGCACCGAATATAAAAAAAAAAAGAAAAAGAAAGAACACAAGACTAGGTTCATGTGACACCCCGAATGTGACCCTAGTCGGAGAGTGGTTTCGGGACCACGAAACCGAGTCACAAGAATAATTAAGTGTTATATTCCGTACTTATTGAATGTGGAATTGGTATGCGTAAATATTTCGTGTCTCGATTTTTATTAATTAGGTGCTAATTTATAAGAAAGGACTTAGTAGTAAACTTTGAAAGTACGATAGGGAAATATGTGATGACTAATTAAAGCATGCATGCAAAATAATGGACTTGCATGTCAAATTCCCCTTTACAAGTAATGGCCGGCCATGACAAAGAAATATGGGTTAAACATGTCATGAAACATGTTTTGTTGGGCATTAGGAGAAAATCATAAACAAATAAGCATGGGTGAGAAAAGAATGAAAAAAAATGTGTGTGAGAGTAGCATTCCCCCATTGCCGTGCAACCAAGAGGAGAAAACAAAAAACTTGTTCATCCTTTCTCATCTTTTTAGCGAAAATACTAAGAGGAAGAAGGGATTTTGCTTCATTTCCTTTGTTTAGAAGAGATCTAAAAGGTGATTTGGCTAAATTTGCATCAAGATTAAGGTATGTATGGGGTTGTGTTGGGAGTTTCATGCATGTTTTGGTTGCTAACTTGATGTGCATGTTAGCCATGGCTCAAATCTTTGGTATGCCATGGAAATGGTATTTGGCCAAAGTTGTTATAGTGATAAAGCCATTGCATGCTAAGTGTGAAGCTTGATGATGATGCATGCAATGATGGATTTTCTACTCATGAGTAAGATTTTGAGTTTTCTCTTTGTTTTATCATGATTAAAGTTGAAAAGGAGCATGATTGTCATACTTGGCCATGATGCATTCTTGAGCATGATTCATGCTTCTTGCATGTTAGTTAAAAGTTTGTGTTTTGGATGGCTATGGACACTTTGAAAATTCGCCATGCTCATATATGCATATATATGATTGCACATTTTGTTTGGTTATGAACTAAGTGATGAATATATTGATTTAAAGAAGAAAATGTGGAAGAATGCTTGTGAAATTGCAAGCACAATTGCCTAGCACACATATAAGTGCTTGATGCTATATTATAAGTTTTGGGCCACAATGTGCAAGCATTAATTAGTAGATTGCATGCTGTTTTTGTGAGGTATTAAGTGCAAATTTTGACCTCAACATGTACATGAATATTCGCCTTGGGTAGCCCATTGAAGGCCTTAGCATTTCCTTGATGTTCAAACAAATTGTATTGAATTGCTTGATGTAGTATAAAATGTGCATGACCATTGTGTATTCAAGCTAAAGAGTGGCCATATGACCATCTAAAATCCTTGTCATATTCGGCCATAAGCAAGCACAATGAGGTTTTAATAAATTGAATTTGTTTGAATTAGCTCAAGAGCCAAGAGGGCCACAATTGGACAAGGGGAAGGAAAAGGTGATCGAATAGCCGAAAAAGCCGTTCGACAACATCCGAGGTAAGTCCTCAAGAAGTGACCTTACTTGAATTATGTGAGATGAAATATGGATGTGTATGATTATTGATTAGGTGTGTATGAGTATTTGAATTCCACCGGGCTAAGTCCCAAGGCGAATATGCTAATGATATTAATTGTGTTTGAGCCTTAGTAACGAAAATGAAATATGTATGTCCAATGATTATTGATGTATGTGTGCATGAGAAATTGAATGATATCGGGCTAAGCCGAAGACAATTATGCTGGAAATTATATCCGGTTAAGACCGAAGGCAATTGTGCTAGTGGCTACATCCGGGCTAAGACCGAAGGCATTCGATGCGAGTTATTCTATCCGGGCTAAGACCGAAGGCATTTGTGCACTTGATTATATCCGGTTATATTCGAAGAATCTTGGGCTGGAGGTGAGTGTTGGTTGCTGAAATGAATTTAATTAGTACACTCGGACAGCCCAAAGGATAAGGTACGTTATATGTGCATTGGAAAGTCGACGTGTTTGAGCAACATTCGCTCAATCGACTAATGAATTTCAGTTATTGAATTGATTGATGCTTTGCGAACTTATATAATGATGAAGTATGAAGTAAGAATGTGTATTAATGAAATGATGCATTTGGCTATGTGAATGTATTGCTGTAAATTATAGTTCATTATATTCCTTGAGACTTACTAAGCATAAAAATGCTTACCCCGTTGCTTTGGCTCTTAGTTTTCTAGATTTCGCTCGAGGCAATCGGATTTGGGATCGTTGAAGTCGAAGTCATCCACACTATCAAGCCTCCATTTTGGTATAAATTTTTGTTTGAACTTGAGATGGCATGTATAGGACTACCCTTGTTTGTTAAATATGTTGTAATGTAAGTATGTACGGTAGTGCGAAAATGGCTCGAAAAGGGAAGTATGAACTTAGACTAATTGTGGGTTGTATGTATATATTTTGTGTCATGATGTGGCTATGGCTTGGAAATGAGAATGTTGGTCATATGATCAGCCATTGGCACGGTTAAAATGATCATATATGAACCTATGTATGGTAAGGCTAGTTGAATCATGGAGACCACCAAATAGGTGAGTCCTATCTTAAAACAGATGCTGCCAGCTGCAGTGGCGTGAATGTGAAAAATCACCAAAATTCATAGGAATGGAATTAGATAGTGAATAAGCTATGTAAATGAACCTTGATGAGTCTATTTTCATATGGAAGAAATGAAACGGTCATAGGAGTTACAGGTTAAGAGATATTAAAGCTATTGTGAGACAGGGCCAGAATGGTTTCTGGGTTCCCTGTCGCAACTTTAAAATTCACTATAAATTATCCAAAAGAATTAGGAGATATATCTTATATGTACAGATTCCATTTTGAGTCTAGTTTCATTAGAAACAAACGACACCAGAATTAAAGCCCTGTAAAGAGAGATATTCAAGTTATACCGCGCGAAGGTCGGAGCAGTCGATCCCTGTAACAGGGGTAACTTTAACTAATAAACTGTACCAATTGGCCCGACCAAAAATCCTAGAAATAAATCCATGGATGGATATATGAGTCTAAATTCAGGGAAAATTTACGAAACCAGTTTCCGAGTTTTGAAACTCGAGATATGATTTTTAAGGCGACAGTGACGCAGTTTTCCAGCCTGACTGGAAATGTCAAATTGGTGGGCAAAAACATGTGAACTTGGTTTGTTAACCCTCGGGTCCGACACCGGCGATGGTCTCGGGTTTTGGGGTGTTACAGTTCAGCCATCTTCTAAGTAAAAAAATCAAGGTTCGTTCTTTGTCTGTTTTTGATAATTTCTACGTTTTTGAGATCGTTGCTTCGAGTACTACAAAACCCATGCTTGAATTTTTTGATTTTGATGGATATTTTAGTTGTGTCATTGTTGATAACTTGTGATATTTGTTGCTTGATGATGAAAAATGAAAGATGTGTTTTAGATTAACATATTTTGTATTGGAGTTTTTGATGATTTTGAGTAATTAGGACTTAATTGCAAAAATAATAATTTTGGGGACTAAAATGTGAAATTAATGAATTATAAGGGCTTGTATGGACATGGGTAATATTCGGCCTAGCCTAGGTGTGAAGAAATTTGATGTATTTTGTGTTTTGTGCAATAGGGACTAAATTGTAAAAATTGTAAATGTTAGGGGTAAAATGGTAATTTACCCATTTATGTGTTTTTGGACTAAATTGAATGAAAATATGTTTGAATGATCTTAATTTGAATATGTTTAGATCAAGAACCAAAGAAATCGGATTTGGATCGGGGAAAAATGAAAGTTGTCGACTAGCAGCCCCATCCCGTTTTACGACGTTTGAGGTAAGTTTATAAGTAAATAGACATGTTTATTGGTAAATTAATGTTATATTTAATTGCTATTTTGAAATGTTAGAAACTAAATATATTATGGTCGAATGTGATTGAATATGGCTATTACACTTCCGAGTTCGATTCGACCGAGTTACGACGTCTGAAAGCCCCGTATGAACCTTAGGAATAGCTAGGATACATATGTCATGACATAGGATTCCGATATATGAGTGCGAGTAAGTCCATGGCATCAATTTGTGATTTCAATATGTGTTTACGAGTAAGACCCTGCCTGGGACAGTGGCATCGATATGTGGCTACATGTAAGACCACGTCTGGGACGTTGGTGTTGTACGATATATGTGTGAATTATTCGAGTGTCCTAACTAATTTCGAGTGGTTCATCGAGCAAAGGTAAACATAATCGGATGTGTTGGATGAGCAAAAG
Organism: Gossypium arboreum; assembly: GCF_025698485.1. Classification (NCBI taxonomy): domain Eukaryota; kingdom Viridiplantae; phylum Streptophyta; class Magnoliopsida; order Malvales; family Malvaceae; genus Gossypium; species Gossypium arboreum. Next base: position 47,152,409 of record NC_069079.1, read on the forward strand.
GGGATAGGTATGACTTAGTTTATTGGTTATCGGTGATAAGGTAGGTATGTGACTTATTGATAAAATGTGTTATGTATGATATAAAGGATAAACTTCCTTGGTTCAAATATGTGTTTTTAGCCTTGAACGAATGGTGTATTTATTATGGAAATGATTCTTTAATTGCATTTATATGTGCATATGAATATTCGGCTATGAAAGTAAATTATGTATATGATCATATAACCGGATCTTTGAGCTTATATAAATGTGTATAGTTGACTTGTGAATGAGTAGTAAATATACTATGAATAGCTCTTATATATATATGTATGAGTGATAATGTATATATGCAGTTATATGGTTAACTTATGTAGTAAAATTTTATTAAATATAAGAATTTTGCATTTTTTTGTAGGGAACTAAGTGTAATAGGAATATTCGGCTTTGGCGGTTAAATGATATTATGTTGGTTTTGACTATTTATACATTCGTTTAAATGGAATTATAAAAGGAAATAATTATATATGCTTAAATATAATGCATATGAATGTACCTATAAATGATTGGATTTAAATGTACAATGATAAAATATTTTGATTAGTTTTGCTAATTCTGTTAATATCATTGAGTTATTTATTCGCTTATAACTTACTAAGCTGAAATAGCTTATCGTGTGAATATTTGTTTTTGTTTTATAGGTTTTGGAAAATCAAGTTACAAGTTCGGGGATTGTCTACGAAGCTCATCACACTATCCACTACTTTGGGTACTTTTATAAGTTGAATTAGAAATTATGGCATGTATAAGCTAAAGTATGTTTTGGAAATGTTAATTTGGGGGTTGTATATAAAGCCATGAGAAAATGGCTAAGCAATTATCCTTAAAAATTACCTGTGTTAAGCTCGATCTTTGCCCACTCTGGCTTATAATTATGTGACATGTTTGCATGAACTTGTGCTAGGCATTGCGTGTGCTGAAATATGGATATTGCCATGTTCCTATTCAGTTTATGCAAATGGGATTGAATGTTCACTAAGTTTGATTGATGATAAATAGTGTATAGATATTTTGTGGACAATTGAAGTGTCGAAAAGTTATATACTTTATGTTAAGTAAGGTCTCTACTACGGGTAAGACACATATATTTTATGTGTACCTTATTTTATTGGTTTGGTTTTGATATTTTGTATGGGATTATATATATATATATATATATATATATATATATATGAGAATATCATTTAGATAAATTAATGTGTTTGCATGCATATTATGTGTATTTATGAGGTTGCCGTATGGGTTAAATCAAACTTAGTATTAGGTAGTTAAAAATTTAAGTTGGATATTATAAATTGATATATGTGTCTGAGTATTTGATCATGACATACGGATGGATCCTTATATGTATTTTTATATATATTTATAGATGTTTGTATTATGATTGGGTTGCAAACATGCATGATTATATTGATTCGTTGAATTTTTTTGTAAAGCTACGAAATTATGCAATTTAGCTTGTGATAGCCGAATAGCTATAGAATGGAATGGATTTTCTTTGTATATTCCTAAATGTTTGACTTTAGTTTGTGTAATTATATAATACATGCAAAGTTGATAAAAATTTAGGAATAAAAGCTACACCAATGATTTAATATGGATGCATAAAATGATAGAACATAATTTAGGTAATTTAGTGGTTTAAGTACAATTTATCTTGTCTCATTTATTTTAGGTGTTCAAAATGTTTCGAACTTTGATAGGGATAATTGTGTGTAAAGTTTATACTATCGTATGAAATGTTCCCGATTTATTAATGAAGTCGGTATAGACATTCATATTAATAAATATTCGTATAAGTAATTTGTATGATCGATAATGTCTCGTAACCCTAGTCCGGCGATGGATACGTGTTAGGGGTTTTACATTTTATTGGTATCAGAGCTACGGTTTAGTCGTTCTAGGATTAGCGTAGCGTGTGTGAGTTTAGCTATACATGCCATAATTATATACTGTGATAGTGTGATGACTTCTGACATTTGAAATGTGTTTTCATATAGTAAATGGATCCCGATAGAGCTGTAGCTGATGATGTCGAGAGTGTAGTGCCTGCTCCTGTGCAAGGGACAGCACCGGCTGATTATTGACTGACTTCGAGTAATCAAGAAAGTGAGGCTAAACAAGCTTCTATCAAATGATGAATGATTGGTTTACTCAATATATCCAGACTAACCCGGCTGCACAACAACCTCTACCCCCGAATAATCCATCTTCGATGCCTGTTGTACCTCAAGTAAGTGATCCGTTGAGATTATATAGGCCACCTGTTGATAAAATCAGGAAACATGAGGCTGAAGAATTTAAAGTTACTGATTAGGATGATGCTGAGCGAGCTGAGTTCTGGCTTGATAATACCATCCGTGTGTTTGACGAGCTTTCCTGTACACCAGATGAGTGCTTGAAATGTGCCATATCTTTACTTCAAGACACAGCATACCACTGGTGGAATACCCTAGTATCAGTGGTTCCGAGAGAGCAAGTGACCTGGAAATTCTTTCAGACTGAGTTCCATAAGAAATATATCAGCCAGAGATTTATTGATTAGAAACGTAAAGAATTTCTAGAGCTGAAACAGGGTCGGATGATCGTGATGGAGTACGAGCGAAAATTCGTGAGACTCAGTCGGTATGCCAGAGAGTGTGTTTCCACTGAAGCCATAATGTGTAAAAGATTCGAAGATGGGCTGAATGAAGACATTAAACTGTTAGTTGGCATACTTGAGATAAAAGAGTTCGCGGTACTGGTTGAGCGAGCCTACAAAGCTGAAGAGCTCGGGAAAGAGAAAAGAAAAGCTGACTTTGAAGCTAGAGATGCAGCAAAAGAACACCAGTAAGTCATTCCAGTTGGCATCAAAGAAGTTCCGAGATGATTTTAGCCGTTCTAAAGCCACTTCAGGTTATTCTAGATGGGATAAGAATAGGCCACCAGTGAGCTCGAGAGCTACTTCAATGGCGAGTGTGGGTAATGTCAGATCAAATCAACCTGAGTGTAAACACTGTGGTAAACGACATCTCAGCAGTTGCAGATTGCATGATCGGGCCTATTTTAAATGCGGATCGACAGATCATTATATTCGAGATTGCACAATGTTAGCTGAAGAAAATCCAATGCAAAATACGAGATCAGGTAATACTGCAGCTCGAGGTAGACCACCCAGGAATGTTGGTAATACGAGTGGCAGTCAGAGAAGGACTAAAGATATAGCAGTCAGATATGAGGCTCGTGCACCTGCCAGAGCCTATGCTATTCGCCCGCGAGAGGAGGCTTCATCCCCAGATGTTATTACTGGTATATTCACTCTTTATGATACTAATATAATTGCATTGATTGATCCTGGTTCTACTCATTCTTATGTGTGTGAGACATTAGTATTCAGTAAGACTCTACCTGTTGAGCCTATTGACTTTGTGATCAGAGTGTGAAACACCTTGGGCCGGTGTGTTATGGTTGATAAAGTGTGTAAGAATTGTCCTTTGATGGTTCAAGATCTGTTCTTTCCGGTTGATTTAATGTTGCTACCATTTGATGAGTTCGATATAATTTTAGGTATGGATTGGCTGACTTTACATGATGCTGTTGTGGACTGTAAAAGAAAGACCATTGATCTACGGAGCTAGAATGATGAAGTTATTCGGATCGAATCTAGTGATTTGTATGGTTTACTAGCAGTGATTTCTTCGATGCTAGCTCAAAAATATGTGAGAAAAGGGTGTGAAGCTTACTTTGCCTACTTGCTCGACAGTAAAGCAGCTGAAAGAAACATTGAATCAGTACTTGTTGTATGTGAGTATTCGGATGTACATTCAGAAGGATTACCAGGTTTGCCACCTATTCGAGAAGTAGAGTTTGGTATTGAGTTATTACCTGGGATGACTCCGATATCCATAGCTCTGTATAGAATGGAACCTACAGAATTAAAAGAATTGAAATCTCAGTTGCAAGAATTGACAGATAGAGGTTTCGCGCGACCGAGTTTCTCTCCGTGGGGTGTACCTATGTTGTTTGTGAAAAACAAAGATGGAACTATGAGAATGTGCATTGATTACAGATAGCTTAATAAGGTGACTATAAAGAATAAGTATCCGTTGCCAAGGATTGATGATCTGTTTGATCAACTGAAAGGGGCCACAGTATTGTCGAAGATAGATTTGAGATCAGGCTACTATCAGTTGCGAGTTAAAGATTCAGATATGCCAAAGATTGCTTTCAGAATGAGGTACGGACATTATGAGTTTTTGGTTATGCCTTTTGGACTCACTAATGCACCTGCTATTTTCATGGATTTCATGAATCAGATCTTCAGACCATATCTGGGCCGGTTTGTGGTTGTGTTTATAGATGACATTTTGATCTACTCTCGAGTGAAGCTGAACATGCCAAACATTTGAGACTTGTATTGTAGACATTGCGAGATAAGCAGTTGTATGCGAAATTCAGTAAATGTGAGTTTTGGATAAGTGAAGTTAGTTTTCTGGGCCATGTAGTATCAACATCAGGTATTCGGGTGGATCCGAGTAAAATTTCAGCTATACTGGATTGGAAACCTTCGAAGAATGTTTTTGTAGTTCGAAGCTTTCTGGGACTTGCTGGTTATTATAGACGGTTCGTGAAAGGTTTCTCTATGATTACAGCCCCGATGACAAAGCTATTGCAGAAAGATGTTAAGTTTGAGTGGTTAGAGAAGTGCCAGAAAAGCTTTGATCGGTTAAAAGCCCTTTTAACTGAAGCTCCAGTACTAGTTCAACTAGAATTAGGTAAAGAACTTGTTATTTATAGTAATACATCATTAAACGGTTTGGGCTATGTTTTGATGTAGGAAGGTAGAGTGATAGCTTATGCCTCGAGACAGTTAAAGCCACATGAAAGAAACTATCTGACACATGACCTGGAATTGGCAGCTATTGTGTTCGCATTAAAAATTTGGCGTCATTACCTGTTTGGTGAGAAATGTATGTTTATTCTGATCATAAAAGCCTGAAATACTTGATGACTCAGAAAGATCTGAATTTGAGACAACGCCGATGGTTAGAACTGTTAAAAGACTACGAGCTTGTGATTGACTATCACCCAGGAAAGGCTAACGTTGTTGCTGATGCTTTAAGCCGAAAATAACTATTTGCTTTGCGTTCAATGAATGCGCATATGACTATGTTTGAGGATGGTTCGATAGTAACTGAATTGAAAGCAAGACCGTTATTCGTTCAACAAATATGTGATGCCCTGAATTGATTGCAAAATGAGTTCAGTGTGAGACAAATACTGATTTAGAATTTAGAGTTGATGCTAATAACTGTCTGAGATTCAGAGACCGAATATGCGTCCTGAGGAATTCAGAGTTGATTCAGATGATTTTGAATAAAGCTTATAGTAGTCGGTTATCTGTTCATCCAGGTAGTACAAAGATATATAATGATTTGAAACAGCTTTACTGGTGTCATGGTATGAAACGAGACATCTTTGACTTTGTTGCAAAAATGTTTAGTCTATCAACAAGTGAAAGCAGAGCATCAAGTACCTTCAGGGTTACTTTAGCCGATTATGATACCATAACGGAAGTGGGACAGAGTCACGATGGATTTTGTATCTGGTTTACTGTTGACACCGAGCAAGAAAGATGAAATCTTGGTTGTTGTTGATAGATTGACTAAGTCGACTCATTTTGTTAAGATACGTACAGACTATTCACTTGATAAGCTGGCTGAATTGTATGTTTCTTAGATTGTGAGACTACATGGTGTGCCTATATCTATTGTTTCGGATAAAGACCTGAGGTTTACTTCGCGGTTTTGGAAGAAATTGCAACATGTACTAGGTACGAAATTACATTTCAGTACTACTTTCCATCCACAAATAGATGGCCAGTCTGAGCGAATCATTCAGATACTTGAGGATATGTTGAGATGTTGCATTCTCGAATTTGAAGGTACGTGGGAACGATATTTACCTCTGATTGAATTCGCATATAATAATATCTACCAATTGAGTATCAAAATGGCACCTTACGAGGCTTTGTACGGTCGTAAATGTCGTATGCCATTGTACTGGACTGAGCTCGGTGAAAATAAGATACACGGGTTGACTTGATCAGAGAGACTGAGTAGAAAGTGAAAGTGATCCGTGAAAGTCTAAAAGCAGCGTTAGATCGTCAGAAATCTTATGCGGATTTGAAACGTAAAGATATAGAGTTTCAAATCGAAGACAAAGTCTTCTTGAAAGTCTCACCGTGGAAGAAAATACTCAGATTCGATCGTAAAGGAAAATTGAGCCCGAGATTTATTAGGCCATATGAGGTTATAGAGCATATTAGGCCGGTTGCTTACAGACTATCATTGCCACCTGAATTAGAAAAGATCCACAATGTATTTCAAGTTTCAATGCTCTGGAGGTATCGATCTGATCCTTCACAAGTGATTAGCCCGTTTGAGATTGAAATTCAGCCTGATATGACCTACGAAGAGGAACCAATTCACATTTTAACTCGTGAGATTAAAGAGTTGCGGTATAAGAAAACTTCGTTAGTTAAAGTATTGTGGCATAAGAAAAGTCTTGAGGAATAAACATGGGAATCAGAAGATGCAATGAGAGAACGCTATCCGAACCTATTCACTGGTAAGATTTTCAAGGACGAAAAATCCCTAAGGGGGGAGAGTTGTAACAGCCCGATTTAGACCCTAATCGAAATGGTGGTTTCGGGACCACGAATCTGAGCCAGAAAAATATTTTAAAATTATTTTCTGTGTTTATTTTGTGTGAATTTATATTTATGAAATTTTCGTGAATTAATTTCATCTTTTATTTGTCCGATTAAATAAAAGGACTTAAATCGCGTAAATTGAAAATTTGGAAGTTTAATTTATAAAGGGCCGAATTGTTAGTGGCTTTTAGGGATGAGGGATTTATGTTGTAAATAACCTATAAAGATATTATTGGGACGGTTAAATATTTATAATATGTGGTTTTAATATTAAATTATTAAGGTTATAAAAGTAAGTAAATTATTAAAGCATATATATGATATAATATCATAAAATAAACTATGTTTTTCATTCTCTCTTGCACCAAATATAAACAAAAAGAAAAAGAAAGAACACAAGACTAGGTTCGGCCATCTTCCAAGGAAAAAAATTAAGGTTCGTTCTTTGTCGGTTTTTGATAATTTCTACGTTTTTGAGATCGTTGCTTTGAGTACTACAAAACCCATGCTTGAATTTTTTATTTTGATGGATATTTTGAGTTGTGCCATTGTTGATAACTTGTGATATTTGTTGTTTAATGATGAAAAATGAAAGATATGTTTTAGATTAACATATTTTGTATTGGAGTTTTTGATGATTTTAAGTAATTAGGACTTAATTGCAAAAATAATAATTTGGGGGACTAAAATGTGAAATTAATGAATTATAAGGGCTTGTATGGACAGGGGTAATATTCGGCCTAGCTTGGGCGTGGAGAAATTTGATGTATTTTGTGTTTTGTGCAATAGGAACTAAATTGTAAAAATTGTAAATGTTAGGGGTAAAATGATAATTTACCCATTTATGTGTTTTTAGACTAAAAAATTGAATGAAAATATGTTTGAATGATCTTAATTTGAATATTTTTAGATCAAGAACCAAAGAAATCAGATTTGGATCGGGGAAAAACGAAAGTTGTCGACTAGTAGCCCCATCCTGTTTTACGACGTCTGAGGTAAGTTTATAAGCAAATAGACATGTTTATTGGTAACTTAATGTTATATTTACTTGCTGTTTTGAAATGTTAGAAACTAAATATATTATGACCGAATGTGATTGAATGTGGCTATTACACTTCTGAGTTCGATTCGACCGAATTACAACGTCTGAAAGCCCCCGTATGAACCTTAGGAATAGCTAGGATACATATGTCATGACATAGGATTCTGATATATGAGTGCAAGTAAGTCCATGAAATCAATTTGTGATTTCGATATGTGTTTACGAGTAAGACCCTGTCTGGGACAGTGGCATCGATATGTGGCTACATGTAAGACCACGTCTGGGACATTGGCATTGTACGATATATGTGTGAATTATCCGAGTGTCCTAACCAATTCCGAGTGGTTCATCAGGCAAAGGTAAACATAATTGGATGTGTTGCATGAGCAAAATGGGACAGGTATGATTTAGTTTATTGGTTATCGATGATAAGGTAAGTATGTGACTTATTGATAAAATGTGTTATGTAAGATATAAAGGATAAAATTCCTTAGTTCAAATATGTGTTTTCGGCCTTGAACGAATGGTGTATTTATTATGGAAATGATTTTTTAATTTCATTTATATGTACCTATGAATATTCAGCTATGAAAGTAAATTATGTACATGATCATATAACCGGATCTTTGAGCTTATATAAATGTGTATAGTTGACTTGTGAATGAGTAGTAAATATACTATGAATAGCTCTTGTGTATATATGTATGAGTGATAATGTATATTTGCGGTTATATGGTTAACTTATGTAGTAAAATTTTATTAAATATAAGAGTTTTGCATTTTTTGTAGGGGAACTAAGTGTCATAGGAATATTCGGCTTTGGGGGTTAAATGATACTATGTTGGTTTTGACTATTTATACATTCGTTTAAATGGAATTATAAAAGGAAATAATCATATATGCTTAAAAATACTGCATATGAATGTACCTATAAATGATTGGATTTAAATGTACAATGATAAAATATTCTGATTAGTTTTGCTAATTCTGTTAATATCATTGAGTTATTTATTCGCTTATAACTTACTAAATTGAAATAGCTTATCGTGTGAATATTTGTTTCTATTTTATAGATTTTGGAAAATCAAGTTACAAGCTCGGGGATCGTCTACGAAGCTTATCACACTATCCACTACTTTGGGTACTTTTATAAGTTGAATTAGAAATTATGGCATGTATATGCTAAAGTATGTTGGGGGTTGTATATAAAGCCATGCGAAAATGGCTAAGCAATTATCCTTAAAAATTATCTATGTTAAGCTCGATCTTTACCCACTCTGCCTTATAATTATGTGACATGTTTGCATGAACTTGTGTTAGGTATTGCGTGTGCTGAAACATGGATATTGCCATGTTCCTATTCGGTTTATGCAAATGGGATTGAATGTTCACTAAGTTTGATTGATAATAAATAGTGTATAGATATTTTTTGGACAATTGATGTGTTTAAAAGTTATATACTTTATGTTAAGTAAGGTCTCTACTACGGGTAAGACACATATATTTTATGTGTACCTTACTTTATTGGTTTGGTTTTGATATTTTGTATGGGATTATATATATATATATATATATGAGAATGTCATTTAGATAAATTAATATGTTTGCATGCATATTATGTGTATTTATGAGGTTGCCGTATAGGTTAAATCAACCTTAGTATTAGGTAGTTAAAAATTTAAGTTAGTTGGATATTATAAATGGATATATGTGACTGAGTATTTGATCATGACATACGGATGGATCCTTATATGTCTTGTTATATATATTTATAGATGTTTGTATTATGATTGGGTTGCAAACATGCATAATTATATTGATTCATTGAATTTTTTTGTAAAGCTACTAAATTATGCAATTTAGCTTGTGATAGCCGAATAGCTATAGAATGGAACGGATTTTCTTTGTATATTCCTAAATGTTTGACTTTAGTTTGTGTAATTATATAATACACGCAAAGTTGATAAAAATTTAGGAATAAAAGCTGCACCAATGATTTAATATGGATGCATAAAATGATCAAACATAATTTAGGTAATATAATGGTTTAAGTACAATTTATCTTGTCTCATTTATTTTAGGTGTTCAAAATGTTTCGAACTTTGATAGGGATAATTGTGTGTAAAGTTTATACCATCGTATGAAATGTTCCCGATTTATTAATGAAGTCAGTATAGGCATTTATATTAGTAAATATTCGTATAAGTAATTTGTATGATCAGTAATTTCTCGTAACACTAGTCCGACGATTGATACGGGTTAGGGGTGTTACACTCGAATAATCCGAACTTTCTCTTCAGTTTCTTGAATTAAATCCACTCCCATTAATTTCGATTCACTTAATTATAACCAATACAACAGAGTTTTACATTTTCTTTCATACAGAGCTTCAAACGGTGTCATTTTGATTCTAGCTTGATAACTATTATTATAAGCAAATTCAACTAAAGGTAAATACCTTTCCAAGCTACCACTAAACTCGAGTATACAGCACCTCAACATATCTTCCAAAATCTGAATCACTTGTTCTGATTGCCCGTCAGTCTGAAGATGTAAAGTTGTACTAAATTTTAATTTGGTACCTAAAGCATCCTGTAGTTTACTCCAAAATCTCGAAGTAAACCTCGGATCCCAATCTGAAATAATTGATGTCGACACCCCATGTAATCTCACAATTGATGACACATATAATTCCGATAATTTTTCAAGCGAAAAATCTGTTCTGACCGGTGATAAATCATAATTTATACATATTTTTATCCCATGCTTAGCACATTTATGGATGATTTCTCCTTAGATTTGATGAATTTGATGCTCCTAATCCTTTAAATTCATGTTTTATACTTAGGTGAGCATAGGAGAGTAAAAAAAGTGAGAAACAGGCCGAAAACAGAGAAAATGGACCCACTTGGGAAATCAACACAGCCTGGACTTCCTCACACGGGTAAGCCACAAGGCCATGTCCATTTAGCAAGATCGAAGCACGACTTACACAGGTATACTACATGCCCATGCCTATTTAATAGCCTTGACCACGGTCTGGAGTAATCACACACCGGTGTGTCACACAGGCGTATCCCTGTCAAGCCCAAGTATAGTCCTATTTGGAAAAGTCAACTTTTGAGGGCTCTTAGGCATTCTAAAGCCTATTTAAACAACTGATGAGGCACTTAGGAGGGAGACACGGAGTAAGACACAGAGTAGGAAGCAAGGAATTACTCGAAAGAAGCCGGATTATTCATCAAGACCGAAGATCTCCCTTCAATTTCCATTCAGGGGTTTTGGGTTTTCTTTATGTTTTGTATTCATTATTCTTTTGAGATGTTTTCTTTTATAATTATGAACTAAAACCCCTAAATACCTAAGGGGAATGAAACCTAAGACGGATCTTGTTATTATTATCTGAATTGTATGACAAATATTTGACTTGTTCTTAATTATGTGTTTTTAAGTCTTATTTTAATATCCCAAGATATTGATTCAAGTTGATACGCTTATTCAGAGGAGCAAAAGTCCCTGTCTAAGAGTAAATTTGTCATAATTAAACGGAGTTGATTGCACGCCTAGAGATAGGGTGACAAGTTTTGCCGAATTAGGGTGAAACCTAATAAGGGAGTCCATAGATCGAGTTAATGCAACACTAAGGTGTTAATTAGAAAGAGATTTTAATTAATCAACCCAGGGTTAGACGTTATTAGTCTCGAGAGAGATAATAATATAACTTAGGGATTTCTATGGAACAAGTCAAATGAATAAATCGTCTGATTCAGAGTCAAATAACAAGTGAAGTCTAGGTGGATTTTTCCTTGGGTATTGTCTTAATCAATCGAGTTTTACCAAAAGCTTTTCCCCAAATTTTCTCTCTGTGCACCCTTAGTTTAGTTAATTAGTTTAGATAAACAAATCCCTTAATTTTTAGGCTAGATAATAAAAAGAAAGTAACTACTAGTACTTGAAGTTCCTTTGGGTTCGACAATCTGGTCTTGCTAAAGCTATACTACTATTCGATAGGTACACTTGTCTTCATCGTGATAATAGTTAGTTTCAAGAATGATTAATTATAAATTTTTAAAACCTGTTGCGAATATCACGTATCAACCGGAATAAAATATGCTAACTTAGTTAATCAGTCTACTATCACCCAAATTGAATCTTTCTTCTTCGGAGTTACAGGCAATCCAGATACAAAATCCATAGTCACATGTTCCCACTTCCATTTTGGAATCATTACAGGTTGTAACAAACCCGTGGGTACTTGATGTTCTGTTTTTACCTGTTGACAAATTAAGCATTTTGCTACAAATTCACAAATTTCTCGCTTTATACCTGGCCACCAATACATTTTCTTCAAATCACAATACATCTTCGTACTGCCCGGATGAGTCGAGTACATGCTAATATGAGCCTCTGATAAGATATCATTCTTCAATTCTAGATTATTTGGGACACAAATTCTATTGCGATAGTATAACATACCACCATTATAAATAGAGTACTCTAAGTTCATGTAGTCTTGAACCATTTGTCGCTTCAGCACCAACTTCGAATCTTCATCTTGCAACTCTCGAATTCGTTGAAAGAACACTGGTTTTCCCTTTAATTCGGCTAACACAGAACCATCTTCATTAAGAGACAAATGAGCATTTAACGCCCGAAGAGCAAATAATGACGATTTCTGACTAAATGCATATGCCACTACATTTGCCTTACCCGGATGATAATCAATGACAAGATCGTAATCTTTCAATAGCTCTAACCATCGCCTCTGTCTCAAGTTCAGCTCTTTCTGCGACATTAAATATTTCAAACTTTTATGGTCTGTATACACATAACATTTCTCCCTATATAAATAGTGTCTCCAAATTTTTAGATCAAATACTATAGCAGCTAGCTCAAGATCAAGAGTAGGGTAGTTCCTCTCATGTGGTTTCAACTGCCAAGAAGCATATGCTACAACTTTTCCTGACTGCATCAGTACACAACCTAAACCATTCAGAGACGCATCACTATATACTACATACCGCACACCTAATTCAGGCTGAGTCAACACTGGGGCCTCTGTCAACCTTTTCTTTAACTGATCAAAACTTCTTTGGCATTCTTCCAACCATACAAATTCAACATTCTTCTATAGTAACCGGGTCATCGGTGAAGCAATCATTGAAAAATCCTTCACAAATCGACGGTAGTAACCAGCTAATCCAAGAAAACTTGGCACTTCCATAACATTCTTTGGAATTTTTCAATTAATCACTGCTGACACTTTGCTCGGATCCACTCGTATACCATCAGTCGACACAATGTGACCCAAGAATCCCACTTCATGAAGCCAGAATTCACATTTGCTGAATTTTGCATATAACTGCTTTTCCCTCAAAATCTGCGAGACAATTCTCAAGTCTTGAGCATGCTCGATTACGTCATGAATAGATCAGTATATCATCAATAAACACAACCACAAATCTATCCAGGTAAGACGGAAAAATTCGATTCATTAAATCTATAAAAGCAGGAGGAGCATTTGTCAAACCGAATGGTATAACTAAGAACTCATAGTGACCATACCGATATCTAAAAGCTATTTTCGGTACATCACATTCCTTTACCTTTAACTTATAATACCCAGATCTGAGATCTATCTTCGAAAACACCACAACATCTTTAAGCTGATGAAATAAATCATTAATACGAGGCAAAGGATATTTATTTTTAATCGTTACTTTATTCAACTGTCTGTAATCTATACACAGCCTCAATGAACAGTCCTTCTTTTTCACAAATAAGACAGGTGCACCCCATGGTGACATACTCGGTCTGATAAACCCTTTGTCTAACAACTTTCGCAATTATGTCTTCAATTCTTTTAATTCTGTTGGAGCCATTCTATACGATGTTACTGATATGGGAACTATTCCCAGAAGCACATCTATCACAAACTCAACCTCTCTATCGGGTAGTAAACCTGGTAATTCTTTAGGAAATACATTCATGAATTCATTCACAACAGATAATTGCTTTAACTTTGATTCAGAACTTTGAGTATCAAGAATATAGGCTAAATAAGCCTCATTTCCTTTACACAACAATTTCCGAGCAGAAGTAGATGAAATCATTCTAACTGTATCATCCAAATTTTCAGACTCAACCAAAATAGTATCTCCTGTCTGACATTTCAAACTAATTCATTTTTCTCAACAATTCACTACCGCATCATGTTTCATTAACCAGTCCATGCCCAAGATAATATTAAATTCCCGAAAGGGTAGCAGCATCAAATTAGCGGGGAAATCACAGCCCTTAACTTTCAGTGGAAAGTTATGACATATTAAATTAACTACCACACTTTGACCTAATGGATTTGTAACTTGTACATCATAATCAGTAGGCTCAACAATTAAATTCTTTTCAGATACTAACATAGTAAAAATTTATGAATGAGTAGACCTAGGGTCTATTAAAGCATACACAGGAACATCATAAAGATAGAAAGTACCAGAAATTACATCCGGAGCTGTTGCTTCTTCTCTTACTCGAATGGCATAAGTACAAGCAGGGGCCCTAACTTCTGATCGATTAGTAGTATCTTTCATACCCGAATGAGTAGCCCCAGTAGCACTACTCTGACCAGAGCGTCTTTCTTTTTGAGGAGGAGTTTTCTGTTTCTCCTTCTGTTCCACTTCTTTTACTTTTAGTTGGGGACAATCACGAATAAAGTGATTCTTGGCCCCACATTTATAACAAGCCCCTAACTTAATTCTACATTCACCGGGGTGACTTTTTCCACATTGTTGGCACTTAGGCCTTTGGGTTTTTGTACACTAGCCACACTAACAGCAGGTTTGTCAGATGCCTTTGTAATAGTCCGATTTTGACCCTAGTCGAAATAGTAGTTTTGGGACCACAAATCCGAGTCTAAAAAATATTTTAATATTATTTTCTGTGTCTGTGATATGTGAATTTATATCTGTGAAATTTTTGTGATTTAATTTGTCTGTTTCAGTGCTTAATTATGAAAAATGATTAAATCGCGTAAAATGCAAAAGTTGCATGCTAATTGGCTAAATGCCTATTTGGCTTGGCTTTTAAAATATGGGCCCTTGCATGTCAAATTTACCATTTGTTTTAATGGTGGACAATTATGGACATATAGTTGGCAAGATTTAAAGTACATTAATGAAGGGCAAAATGGTAAATGGTGTATTAAATGAATTAAAGTAAATTAAGTGCATGAAATAAGCCATTTCTTCATACATTATTGCCGAAAATCAAAAGAAAATAGGAAGGAATAGAGCTTTAGGGTTTCGGCACTTGCAAGCATCAATTAGGTATGTGTTTTTGCTCGGTTTCTGATAATTTTTACGTTTCTGTGATCGTTGCTTTATGTTCTTCAAAGCCCATGTCTGAATTTCTGTTTCTGTTAAAGATTTCATGAAATGCCATTGTTGATATCATGAGTTTTGTGATGTTTTTTGGATGAATTGTGAAGGCTTGATAGATGAGTTATATGTTTTGTTCTTGAATTTTTGATGAAATGAGGTTTTAAAGGACTAATTTGTGAATTTAACATGTTGTATGGGCTTATATAGAAGCCATGAAAATTCAACTAGCCCTTGTTGCAAAGAAATTTTACATATCGGTGATTTTGTAAAAAATGGACTAAATTGTCAAAGTGTGAAAATGTAAGGGCTAAAATGTAAAGTGCCCTAAATATGTATATATGGATTAAATTGAATGAAATGAATTATTAAATGGTTGAATTTGTATTGTATTAGATCAAGAACAAAGAAAATCGGACTTAGATCGAGGGAAGTCTAAGGTAGTCGAATAATCGACTCATTTTTGTCTGAAATCCGTACGAGGTAAGTCAAACTACACTTATGTGTTAAGTTGATTAAATTCTGTGTTTATAAACTGTTATTTGCATTGGACAGCCTTGAGAGCCTGATAAAAGAATGTTGGCATTGATCTAAATTATCGTATAAGACCGTGTCTGGGACACTGGCATCGAATTGGAATTTACATGTAAGACCATGTCTGGGACATCGGCATCGTATCTGTTTTTGTATAAGACCCTGTCTGGGACAGAGGCATCGATACTGAATTACATGTAAGACCATGTCTGGGACGTCGGCATTGTACTTGTCTGTGAATATTTATTCCGTTTCTGGATTGTCCGATGATAAAGTATGAGATATGAAATGTATAATTCATACAAGTACGTTTGTATCGTACTAGATTTCTGAATAGAAAAGACTATGTTTCTGTGAAGTAAGGAAATATTCTATAAGACGGTTGTGAAATCTGGCCATTTACTATTATTTCTATGCTATAATAGTTGGGAATTTGTATTTGACTTACTAAGCTCTTTGTAGCTTACTCTGTGTGATTTCTGTCTGTTTTACAGTTATCGTAGCTACTAAAAGCTCGGGATAGTCGAGGATTGTCACCACACTATCAAGCTCTTTTTGGTACCTTTGAAAGTGTAAATATTGCTAAGTATGGCATGTATAGGCTAGAATGACTATGTATTAAGTTTTGAATTGTATATATGTTATGCCATGTCAGTTGGCTAGCAAATGTTAAGTTTTGTGCATAGTTTTGATGCATGTTTTGAAATGTGTTATGTTCTAATATGAAATGGTCATCTTTAAGTATGGAATTGGTTAGAAATGTTGCTTATTAATGCTGGTAGAATTGGACCCTTAAAGGGTGGCAAATTGGCTTAAACCAAGCCTGCATTGTGCCACACGGCCAGGGAACACGGGCGTGCCTTGTGGCCGTGTGAGAAAGTCAGTAGCTAGCTAAATTTTACACGGTCATGGCACATGGCCGTGTCTGTTGGCAGTGTTAAAAAGTCAGTATAGTACCTCTTTTTGGCACGGTTGGACCACATGGGTGTGCCTTGTGCCTGTGTGAATCACATGGGCGTGTGAATTTGTCAGTTTTGAAAAGTTTGTTTAAGTTCTGAAAATTCTGAATGGGTTCGGTTTAGTCCCGACCTTCCCTAAATGTATGTTTTAATTCTCGTAGACCATCTTAATGGATGAATTGTTGATGAATGCAAATGTATTAATGTTATATGATATCTGTGAATCTGTGTTGTTCGAAAATGCTCTGTCTGTCCAGTGACACCCCTTACCTATTCCAGCGATGGTTACAGGATAGGGGTGTTACAGCCTTATAATCAGATTGTCTTGGTCTACTCTTTCCCGATCTTTCCAGTGCTGAAGTGGCTCGACTAAATTCCTCTTTAGATTTCTTCATTGGTAAAGCTAAAAATGACTTAGATGCACTTTTTTTGAAAGATTCTTTACTTCTTCTATCTCGTTGCATCTTTCTATTATATACTTCTTCAAGTTTCTGAGCATGATTTGATAGAACAACGAATTCTTGTATCTTAGTACCCCCTATCATCATTTTGATCTCATCATTTAGCCCTTCTTCGAATCTGATACACATTTCTTCCTCAGTGGGTATAATATCTCGTGCGTATTTGCTCAGATAAACAAATTCTCTTTCATATTCAGCCACTGACTTGTTTCCCTATCACAAGTCAAGAAATTCTCTTTTCTTCTTATCTAGATATCTTCTACCAACATATTTCTTCTTAAATTCATTTTGAAAAAATTTCCCAAGTGATCTTCTCTACCGGTACAATGGCTTCTATTGTTTCCCACCAGTTATAAGATTCTTCTTTCAATAATGACACAGCACATATTAAGTAATCATCTGGTGAGCACACCATTTGCTTAAAAACCCTCATTATACTTTGTAGCCAATATTCAGCTTTGACGGGGTCCTCATCTATTCTTCCCCGAAATTCTTCAGCCCCATGTTTTCTGAGCTTTTCAAATGGAGAACATTTACCAGATTTAGTTGACGGAGGAGGTGGAGGAGCAACCGGGGGTACTACCAATGTTGAAATAGGGGGAGGAGGTTACTGAGTCTGATTTCTTTCTCGCACATTCTCATTATACCACTGATTCATGAATCCCTAAATCATATTTTTAAGTTCTTGTTCTCGCATCAATGAAATTGGAACTTCACTACTTGTTCCTTGTTCAGAGGTTTGTATTCTACTGTTAACTTCTTCTTGTTCAATTTGTTCTAGTCTATCTGACATCTTTTTAAATCGAAGATAATCTATAATAAAAACAAGGATTAGATCGGATCATATACATCACACTATCACAGATTTATATGGCATGTAATTTTAGACACTTTTCACATCATACATATTCTGAGAATCGGCTAAACCGAAGCTCTAATACCAATAAATGTAACACCCCATTCCCGTATTCGACGCCGGGACAGGGTTCGAGGAGCTACTGAAATTACATACTAATAAATAAACAAGATCGAGTCATAAATCTGTATTTCAATTTAAATTTTCTCAAATTTCATCTTTAAGTCCCTAATATGGACCTATGAAGCCCAAAATATGCTTAGGAAGTGATTTGGGACTAAACCGGGAACTTTGGAAACTTTTCCTTAAAAATAGGGGCATACGCCCGTGTGGCTTGAGACATGCCCGTGTGGCCTGCCCGTAGGGCTCCCATGGCCGTGAGGCCAGTCCGTGAGCAGATCTGTCTTGCTCACACGACCGTAGGATTAGCCTGTAGGCGATTTTGACTTTGTCACACGGCCTGGGCACACGCCCATGTGACTTGGCCGTGTGAAAACCTAATTTTTCACCATTTTAAAACTATTTTCACATATCAAACACAGCTAGTTCATGCCCAAAACATTGACTTATAAATCTTGATCAAATAACATTTATTTATCCAATTCTTGTACCTAAACACAATTATACACTAATAGAATCCAACCAATCAATTATTTCAAGCCAAAACATGTATATTTCATTTTCAAACACAAAACATCACATTCAACATACTTTGCATACTTGATCATTCATACAATTACATTATCAAATCACCTCCTATACATGCCATATAAATCAAAAAGTTCAACAAAATTACCAGAGTAAATTTGGATAGTGTGATCCTTGTTGTAGATCTGATCCTTCGTATGTATATAAGTCAATCTACAAAACAAATATCATACACAAGTAAGCTTATAAAAGCTTAGTAAGCTCATAGGCATAAAAACACAATTCTTACCGAGTATTGTACACAATCATTTATCTTTTAATTTAACTACTTTATCCTGTAAATCACAAATTCATTATTAAGCTCCTTTGAATAATTTTCATGTTGCTATTCACGAATTTAACTTCTTTGGGCCCCTTTTTCTCATTTATTTCCATTGTCAAATTATGGAACAATAATGGAATTGAGTGCTTCATTATCACATTGCCATAGTAAACTATGGACTTGCACATTGTCACATATCACACACTAAAGCCATAGCCCTGCTATTGTCTTACACGGATTACATCACACCGATGCCATATCCCAGATATGGTCTTATACGGAATCACATTATCATGTCACACCGATGCCATAGCCCAGCTATGGTCTTATACGAGAACATATATCACATTGTACCGATGCCATATCCCAGCTATGGTCTTAAATGGGCGCACATATAACATCTTTTCCATCGATTTATCATAGTCACAGAATGAAAGCACTCAAATCCGTTGTTCCAACTAATTTGTACTTTCAGTTACACATTATTTAGTGATTAATACAATTTGATAATATTCATCTACAATAAACTACTTTATAAATCATAATATTTTTCATATCAAACATTGAACTTTGCCATATGAACTTACCTAGGCTAATTTGCAAAAGTCGTAGAAATTCAAAGACTATTCTTGAATTTTCTCCTTTCCACGATTCACTTCGTTTTCATGATCTATAATTATAAAATCATTCTTTCATTAGCATCTATTTCGATTCTATTCTATTTCACAACTTATGCCCTTAAAATTTTGAAATTACACTATTAGCCCAAACTTTTCAATTTTTACAATTTAGTCCCTGCTCAATTTATTCATCAATTAAACTAATTCCTTTCAAATGTCATTTTATCTAAACCCTACAAACTACTTCACAGTCTTTGACATTTCAAGCTTCAACACAAAACCCTTATTTCGACAACTTTCATAATTAGATCCTAAAATTAATTTATATGAAAATCTCTTCATAAAATTATCATATAATAAAATTAAAACTTCAATTCCATGATAAATCATCATAAAGTTTCAGCACTTATTCATGGGAACTTTCAAAATTACCCATGAAATCAAAAACTAATGAATAAACAAGTGGACCTAGTTGTAAAAATCTAAAAAACACAAAAATTACAAGAAATAATCAAGAGTTGAACTTACATGTTGTAGAATATAAAAACCAGTTTCTTAAAATCTCTCTAATGGTGTTTTTAGCTGATGAAGATGAAGAAAAATGTTGAATTCTCTAGAATTACCAACTACATCATATTTTACTATTAAATTTTTACCCTATTTCCAATTTTGCCCCTTGTTCACACTTGACTTTTATTTTTCCTGCACACACATGTCGTCCAGCCCAATAATAGGTGTTTAATTGTGTATTTAGTCCTCCTTTAATTATTACTAGAGCTATTTAATCACATCTAACAATTTTGCACTTAATTTAATTTAGTCCTTTTTACCCAATTAACTACTGAAACTTTAAAATTTCTTGACGAAACTTTAATACTAACTTATTAACACTCTGTAAATATTTCTAAAAATATTTATGACTCGGTTTATGAATTCGAGGTCTCGATACCTCGTTTTTATCCCATTTTATCTATAACTTCCTTTAATTCATAATTTCACTAATTCAAAATTATTTCTAAATCCACACTTAACATTTACTTACTAATATCTAAACTCACATGCCGGATTTAGTGATTTCAAATCACTGATCCGACATCACTGAAATTTGGGCCGTTACCATATCATCTTAACATCACTTTGCAATTAATTCACTAACACTCAACATTCTATTTAAACTTCCTAACACAATACTTTATTTCACACATAAACTTTTGTACACTTTACAATTTAGATCTTATTATAAAAATTTTAATGTACCTTGAAATTTTCTCAAACATTCACTTTTTATATCATCACAATTTCATCACACTTCATTTGTATTCTCTTTCAACATTCAATTTCACGTAGCCTATTTTGTTTACTTTACAATTTAGTCCCTTTTTCTACTACTTCAATATACCAATTTAATTTTCATACATAATATTTCCACATTCATAATTAATTCAACAATTTAGGATACTCTATACTTGATTAAAATTAAATAAAGTAAAAATCTTAAAGTACTTATATTGTCTCTTTAATTTCCTCACTTTTTCCATCACTTTCTCCACTTCCACTTCCACTTCCACTTTCAATTTCTTTCTTCCAAGATGATATTCTAACTATCTAATGTCTCCACTTCACTTTTCTTTTTGAGTGGTTATGGAAATTTTCAAAGAATTTGAGAAAAAAAAGTGGGATTTCAAAGTAAATGACCAAATTATAACCAAATAGAAACCTCCTCTCATCCATATATATAGTCACGCGAGAATGAAAGCATGGAGAGAGGGAGAGTTTTCTCCATTTTTCTATAAAAATATCTCATTATATTAATTAATTTAAAATACTAAAATCTCTTATAGTAAATTAATAATTAAATATTAAATCAATCATTTTCCAACAATTTTCAACCATCAACGTTACACCAAATATTTATCTATTTTGGAAAATAATTATTTAGTCCCTCACATTTCTTCTCTGATTCAATTTAGTCCCTACTTACCAGTTTCCTATCACAAGAAATTGGTTTAATTTTACTTTTGGTCCTTCAATTTTTCTTATATTTACACTTCAACCCCTCAAATTCTAAATAATTAGATTTGTGTCTCAAAAATTTTCATATTTTTACAATCTAGTCCCTGCCTTAAATTAACATATTACAACATACTTCTTAATTAAAATTTTTCCTTAGCATCACTCAACCTTTTATCATCTTTTTATCATTTCCTCATTTGACCGGAAAAATCAATTATATACTATTCAGTTTAATACTTTTTTTTATAATATATCAGTTTTAGGGGTGTTACACAAATACTAATCAGGTAGAAATTCTACCATACAAATAATATCAGCAAAACTATTCACCCTCTTCTCAATGACATGTTTTTTCATTTTACTAAATATTTTTATTTCATATTTAATTAAAAAATTAAATATACTAAAATGATATTTCTTATTTTATCTTTTGATTGCAAATCTTACTTATAAACTGAAGCAACCATTTTTCCATATCTAGTGAATGTATTCTAATGCTACTAATATTTCTTAAGCGTTTCCTTCTTCATAATTTCATTATGCCTAATAATTTAATGCTACTAATATTTTGATGTTTCAAACAATGTTGATTTTCAAAGCAATGTGCAACGGAAACAACAAAAGAAAACTAGGGTCTCTTTAGTTTTTTTAAAAAAAAAAGGCAAGTTTTTTTCTTAAGAGAAAATGAGCTAAAAAGTTGTTTATCGTAAAATCCAAATTTGACTTAAGAGACCTGTGACCCCATTCAGGCAGCCCGACTAGCAATAACCCACAACCCGAGGAACCCTAAACTCTGAATTATCTTAACTAAAATCTAAATTATTATCTAATCTATTGATTTAAATTATTAATTTTTAAAATTAATTAAAACTCTAATCATCCTAACTTAATTTAAAATTCTAATTATCTTAACTAAATCTAAATTATTATCTAATCTGTTAATTAAATTCCTAATTTCATTATCTAAATTAAAATTCTAATTATCCTAATTCAATTTAAACTCATAATTATCTAAATCTAAATTATTACCTAATATTTTAATTTAAATTATTAATAATCTTAAATAAATTTGAACTCTAATTATTCTAATTTAATTTAAACACCTACTTACCTTAACTAAAATCTAAATTATTATCCAACCTATTAATTAAATTCCTAATTATCTTATTTAAATTAAAATTTTAATTATCCTAATTTAATTTAAACTCTAATTATCTTAATTAAAATCTAACCTATTAATTTAAATTCTTAATTGTCTTAACTAAATTAAATCTCTAATCATCGTTATATATTTTAAACTCCTAATTACCTTAATCTACACAAAATTTAATCTATACTATTAAAAATATAAAAAAATCTAACTTCACATTATTTTCTTTTCTTTATACATTTTTTGCTTTAGTTTTTTTTTACTCTTCTACTTTTATGTCAAACTTAACCCTCTCTAAATTCTTAAAAGGATTAATTGCTAATTTAGCCATTCAATGACTATTGAACATTCAATTTAATCACTATACCTAAATCGAATTCAATTTATTCTCAAGATTATATGAATATTTAATAAAAGATTAAATTATTTGCTTTTCTTTAAAACAACTTCTATTAATATGAATTCATTAAAGAATGCAATTCATAAATTAAATGCAAGAATTTTCTTATTCAAACTTTGATAATATATTTTAAGTTCTTTACACATATGATATCTTCCTATCTTAATATCTATTTAAACATTAATATTATAGCTATTGCTTCTTTTAATGTATTGCAGTCAATAACGGAATATATAAAAATTAATTTATTCTTATAAATATAATCATAATTAATTTAAAATATATTAATCTATGGCAATTACCTAGTTTCTATAACACCCTACACTCAGTTTGGTCGTCGAACCTGAATTATAAGATGCTATAACAGTTAACGACATTTATCAACTATGAATTCATCTTAAATATCCAATTAAAAAACAAGCATTCAATAACATATGTGTAATATGATTTACAACCAAACCAATTGAGCTTACGAAGCTCTTAAACCAACTCAGAATCAATTCAGAACTAATTTGAAACTTTTACAAAAAGATAGGTAAAAAAGCAAAATAGGGGTCATACGGTCATGTGGCCAGGCCATGTGACAAGTTGATTCCATGTAGAGCTAGATAACATGGTCGTGTGCCTAAATCGCACAACAAACTAAAGCCATGTATAACAAGATCACACAATCATGTCGCCAGGCCGTGCAACAAACTGAAGTCGTGAGGACCCAAATGCAAAATTTCTAACAAAAGTCACACGACCATGTCTTGGACCATGTAATAGGCTGAGGCCGTGTAAACTGGAGTAATACGGTTGTGTATCCAGACTGTGTAACTCACTGAGGTTGTGTACATCAATAACCTCCCAAAACATAAAGACTACACGGTCATGCCACATGGCCATGTATGTCACATGGTCGTGTACTGTGTGTACCAAAAGTGCCTTCTAAATCAAGTTCCAACATCCTATGTTCACTTAAGTCATAAGAAATGTAATATGCCAACCATTAAGCCTAGTCAAATGCATCAAAAGCCTGCCAAATACATAACATATATCATCCATCCTAAGTGCCTAACCAATATGTTACAATTGGCACCTCAATTTAACCATTCACAACCAAGATTCATCATCAATCATGCCACAATGTTAATACTTAACAACCATATATGAACATTATTCCAAATGCCAAGATTTCATCAAACAAAGTTTACCAAAATGACCAAAACATAATTGCCAAATTCATGTCAAGCATGACAACACACCCTAAAGCTTAACATTACATACCATTCATATCAAATTGTCACATAAGCACGATTCTAAATTTCTCATCATATGACTAATTACACCTATTTACATTCCATTTATAACCGGAAAAAATGAGTAAAAATCTACCAAAAGAGTTGACAGGTAGTGTGAGCTCTAGAGACGATCCAATCAACAGCACGATTCTGACAACCTACAAGGAAGAAAATGAAACAAGGTAAGCTTGCTTAAAGCTTAGTAAGTTCGTATAAATTTAAACACAGCATACCTTTCAATTACATATCTTAATATTTGCAAATAACAGAATTAAATTTAGCATTCCTTGTTACCTTACACATTTATGCCATACCAAAAAATGGTTAGTTCATGATCATGTAATGAAAATTTATACATATAGATAACATAATACACATATCATTCATATTTATTTCATGAATAACATCTTATACCATAGGCTTTATTTCGATTCATTTCCATATCTTGTTTTGCTCGAAGAACTATAGTAAATTAACTTTGGATACTCAGGATAACTTTGCTCACTCGAGTTGTAAATCAGGACATTAGCCATTACTCGATGCTCCTCACACAAGCTGTAGAGAATCCACAACAAATGCTGGATCTTAGCCATTGGTATGGTATCCACCACCGGTACATAGTACTTGATAAATATAATCACCAACACATAATGTCTGATACACAGTGAACACCGATACAAAATACCTGATAATATGGTCACCGATACATACCTAATAAAATAGTCACTGGTTTATAGCACCTAATAAATATAATCACTGTCACATAGTGCCTGATAAACCCTAATGACATGACATTTGTATCCTAATCATTCACTAAGTGAACACAGGCCTAAATTCAATTCCTATATTCTTTCCATCAAGGTAAGACAATCACATATTCAACATGGCTATTTAACATTCCATATCATCTATGAATTCATTCAAACACATATAATTACCATACTTTATAGTCCAGTTCTTCAATCTCAATTTCAATATTTATTTCAAACGATCATGCCAACACATTTATACATAATACAAACATAAATAAGTAATAATCAAAATGAACCTAATATGGACTTACCTAAACAAAACAACAACGAAAGCAACATCGAGGACTAATCAACAAATTTTCTTTTTCTGCGTTTATCGACCTATTGATTAGTCTCTTGATCTATATAATAATTTGACTTAATTAACAATTCCAAATACCCTATAATGTTTAAACATATACATATGACCTTTTAATAAAATTCTACAATATTTCTCTAAATTTTTACCTTTTATTCAATTTAGTCCTAAACTGAAACTTACATATTTTTCAAAATTGAACCAAAAATCTTAGAGACGAATTTAATATCATCCCTTAATAGCTCCTAAATAACTAAATTTATAGGAAATTCATGCCAACTTCATCATATTAACATTTTAGTCCCTAAACTCAAAACTAACAAAAAAATCTCTTAACAAAATAGTCATATTTAACAACCAATATTATAAACCTATCATTTAACTTCAAGAACATCTAAAATTCATGAATGGAAAGTTTTAAAACCTTTAACAATTTTACGAAATAGTCCATGTACTAACTAGATTAAGCTATAACGTCTCAAAAACATAAAAAAATTTATTAGAAATAGACTTGGTTAGGACTTACATGCAAGGAAACCGAGCTTGGTCGATTCTCCCTTAATGCATCAATGGTGTATTTGTTTAGCAAAGTAAAAATGAAGAAGATGATAGCTTTGACTTCTTTTGTTTATGTTAATTAATTATTTAATTACCATTTTAACTTTTATTTTTAACTTAAATTTCTTAAATGACCACCTTAACTGCCACTTGCCACATAAAACCCTCAAATCATGATTTTATAATCATTTAACCATATAAAATAATAGTTTCTAAATTTTGAAACTTTTACAATTTAATCCTTTTTCCTTAATTAACTATTTAAACATTAAAATTATTAGTTTGGTGCGTCATACCCGATTGGGATGGTCCAACCCGAATTTCGAACGTCAATTAGCCACCGAAGTGACTCTTCGTCAAACCACCATAAAGCACACTATCCAACCAATCCACCTCACAATTACTATACTAATTCATAAAAACTGTAACGCCCCCACGCCCGAGACCATCACCGGAGTTGAGCTTGAGGGGTTACCCGACCATAATTTATCAATTTAAGAACTTCAAATCATTTGTTTCTACATTCATAGCTTTCTAGCTACTCGCGTCACAGTTACAAGAAAAATCATATCTTGAGTTACGAAACTCGAAATCAAGATCCATAAATTTTCTATGAATCTAGACTCATATATCTATTTATTAATTTTTTTCTAGAATTTTTTATTAGGCCAATTAGTACAGTTTATTAATTAAAGTATCCCCTGTTTCAGGGTTTGACTGCTCTGACCTCTGTGTATTACGAATCAGATATATCTCTATAAAAAATTTCAATGACTATTAGGTTTGTTTCTATTAAAACTAGACTCAATAAGGAATCTGCACATATAAATAAAAACTTCTAATTATTTTAGAAAAATTTATTATGAATTTTTAAAGTCAGAACAGGGGATCCAGAAATCACTCTAGCCCTATTTCGCAAAAGTTTAAATATCTCATAAAATATAATTTATATTCCTATTTTGTTCAATCCATATGAAAATAGACTCATTAAGCTTCAATTTCATAACTTACTCATCATTTAGTTCCATTTATACTATTTTTAGTGATTTTTCAAATTCATGTCATTGCTGCAGCAATATTCTGTTTTAAGGCAAGTTTCATCTTTCCATGAATTTTTATGAACTAGATAACCTATTAAACTTCCATGATATCAAACATGATCTAAATTAGCCATCACCATGACTTATCAATATCAAACATTTTCTCAACCAAACATGGCCATATCATAAAATTATTTACACAAAATAGGTATATTGCTATACATGCCATACTTAAGTAGTTGTACAAGCCATTTACCAAGATAAAGGTCCTTTGGATAGTGTGATCGAACTTTCGACCTGTCCCGATTCCTGAGCCGGCTTGTTCAAAACTACAGTGAATAAAAAGGAAGGAGTAAGCATAAATGCTTAGTAAGTTCGTATGTAAATAACCAGTAACATAACAATACAAATATACCAAACAACTTTAGCATGGTACCACCAAAACATATATCACATCTTTAAACATCATTCATCATCTTACCACCTTATCGTTGTTGTATCTATTTTCAACCCGAGGGTTAAGAACATACCTGTCCAAAGTGTCCATTTCACAACACTTATTCAAAACGTCACTTATATCTTAAGTGCTCTTCCATTAAACTAGAAATTTCACCCGTTGAACACATCGGAATATAACTCGGATACATGGATAATTTGCACATAAGTGCCACATATGTAATCAAGAAATCATGTAACCCGCCCCTAAGTGAACTCAGACTCAACTCAACGAGCTCGGGTGTTCGCATCCATAAATGAACTCAGACTCAACTCAACGAGTTCGGATGCCTAGTTACATCTCACGAACTCGAACTCAACTCAACGAGTTCGAACATTTACATCCATAAGTGAACTCGGACTCAACTCAACGAGTTCGGATGCTCAACCATCCTAGTGACATGTCACTTGTATCCAAATCTATTCCTAAGGTTCAAACGGGCTTTTTCCCTCGATCTCACATTTGCCGTCTTCCATGGAATATCAGAACCGATACTCGGTAGCAATGCATATTTATCAAGTAGTAAACATAATTTGCATATTACTCAACATTAACCACAAAGCATAATATTTCACGATAAAAAAATCATCATATCATATAATTAACATCAATAACTTAAAAATAACAATTATGCTACATTATTTACACATGAACTTACCTTGGTACCAAAATATAAAGATTTTGCAATTTAGTCCACAATCTTTTCTTTTCCTCGATCACGACTTGAATCTCATTTTCTTCATCTATAATACCAAATTAATCTTATTTAATACATACATTCATCAAAACAGCATTTAATCTGAACTTTAAAAAATTTCACTTTTGCCCTAAACTTTTGCATAATTACACTTTTTCCCTAGGCTCGGAATTAAACTTTATTCCTTATTCTTATGTTTTATAACATGCTGATCACTTTTCCTTCTATGGCAACATCAAATTCTCTCTCTAACATATACTTGTGACTATTAGGTATTTTTGCCGATTAAGCCCTTTTACTCGTTTTCACTAAAACCGAGTAGCACAAGTTGTCTAACATAATTTAAAACCCCATATTCTATCATAAAACATCAAAATACACAAATTTCACCTATGGGTATTTTTCCAAATATAAACCCTAGGTTGAATTATTGCTAGCATAAGCTTAATCGAGCTTCCAGGATTCCAAAAACGTAAAGAACATTAAAAACGGGGCTTGGAATCACTTACTATGGAGCTTGGAAGCTTGAAACAAACCCTAGCTATGGAGAACCCTTGAAATTTCGGCCTAATGAAGAAGATGGACAAAAATTGGCTTTTAATTTTGTTTTAATTCATTTTAATAACTAAATGACCAAAATACCCTTACTACTAAACTTTCTAAAAATTCCTTCCATGTCCTAATTTTGTCCATGAACTTAAAATTGGTCAAATTGCTATTTAAGACCTCCTCATTAATATTCCAAAACAATTTCATACTAAAAACTTCTAGAATGCAAGTTTTGCAACTTATTCGATTTAGTCCCTACTTTCAATTTAAGCACTTTAGGCATAGAATTTCATCACGAAATTTTCACACAATCATGCAATCATATCATAAACATCAAAATCATTGTAAAATAATTATTTCTATCTCAGATTTGTGGTCACGAAACCACTATTTCGATTAAGCCTTAATTCAGGATATTACAACTCTCCCCCCTTTTAAGGATTTTCGTCCTCGAAAATCTTACCGGTAAACAGGTATGGGTATTGGTTTCTCATAGTTTCTTCAGGTTCCCATGTAGTCTCTTCTACCCCATGCTTTTGCCACAACACTTTCACAAGTACAACACTTTTATTTCTTAGTTGTTTGACTTCTCGAGCTAAAATCTTAATCGGTTCTTCTTCATAAGTCATATCCGGTCGCAGTTCAATTTCTATCGGTGGAATTATATGTGAAGGATCCGAGCGATCTTGACGTAACATAGATCGTGAAACACATCATGAATCTTCTCTAATTCGGTGGTAACGCTAGCGATATGCTACCGGTCCAACTTTTTCAATTATTTCATACGGTCCAATAAAACGCGGACTTAACTTGCCCTTTCATCCAAATCTAAGGACTTTCTTCCATGGAGACACTTTCAAAAATACCTTATCACCAACTTGAAACTCCATTTCCTTCGTTTCAAATCCGCATAAGATTTACATCTATCTGAAGCGACTTTCAAACAATCTCGAATCACTTTCACCTTTTCTTGATTTCTTTTATTAAATCAACTCCATAAATCTGATTTTCCTTGAGTTCAGTCCAATACAATGGCGTCCACATTTACGACCATATAATGCTTCATAAGGTGCCATCTTCAAACTTGTCGATAACTATTATTATAAGCAAATTCTACCAACGGTAAATACTTTTCCCAACTACCTTGAAATTCCAATACACAACATCGAGCATGTCTTCAAGAATCAATTACTCTCTCGATTGTCCATCAGTTTGTGGATGAAAGACAGTGCTGAAATTTAACTTTGTACCTAATGCTTCTTGCAACTTTTTCCAAAACCGTGAGGTAAACCTCGGATCTCTATCCGAAATGATTGACAAAGGTATCCCATGAAGTCTAACAATCTCTCGGATATACAATTCAGCCAACCTATTAAGAGAATAATCTGTACGTACCGAAATAAAATGAGCCGATTTAGTCAGTCTGTCAACTATTGCCCAAATGGCATTTTTCTTCCTTGGAGTTAACGGCAACCCTGATATAAAATCCATAGTAATCCGATCCCATTTCCATTCAGGAACCATAATAGGCTGGAGTAATCCCGAAGGTACTTGGTGTTCACTTTCACTTGTTGGCAAACTAAGCACTTGGATACAAACTCGGAAATATCTCTTTTCATTCCACTCCACCAATACATTTTCTTCAAGTCATTATACATCTTCGTACTGCCTGGATGAACCGCTAAACAACCATTATGTGCTTCATGCAAAATCTTTTGAATCAACTCATCATTTTTCGGTACACAAATTCGATTTTAAACATCAAACAACCATCGAACCAATTAAAATCGATCCGTGTCGACTTCACACTTTTTTTCTTTTGGCTAGCAAATCTTGATCATTTTTTTGAGCTTCAGAAATCTCTTGTAAAAACATCGGTCTTGCTCTTAACTCTGCTAGAATCGAACCGTCATCTGAAATTTTCAACTGAGTGTTCATAACTCTCAAAGCAAACAACAACTTTCTGCTTAAAGCATCGGCAACCATATTCGCTTTTCCTGGATGATAATCGATAACAAACTCGTAATCTTTCAATAACTCCAACCATCTTCGCTGTCTCAAATTCAAGTCTTTTTGTGACATCAAGTATTTAAGACTTTTGTGATCGGTATATATTCGGCACTTTTCACCATACAAATAATGTCGCCAAATCTTCAAAGCAAATACCACCGCAGCCAATTCCAAATCGTGAGTAGGATAATTCTTCTCATGAGGTTTTAACTGTCTCGAAGCATAAGCCACCACTTTTCCTTATTGCATGAGTACACACCCCAAACCATTTAGAGAAGTATCACTATACACCACAAATTCTTTACCTGATTCGGGTTGTATCAACACTGGTGCTTCAGTGAATAACTTTTTCAATTCTTCGAAACTCTGTTGACATTCTTCCGTCCATTCAAATTTAACATCCTTTTGGAGTTGTCTAGTTATAGGAGCAGCAATTATAGAAAATCCATTTACGAACTGCCGATAATACCCAGCTAGCCCCAAGAAACTTCTAACTTCAGTTATGTTTTTCGGTGGTTTCCAATCAACAATGGCTGAAATTTTACTAGGATCAACCCGTATACCATCACCTGAAACAATATGACCCAAAAATCCAACTTCCCGGACCCAAAATTCACTTTTACTAAACTTAGCATACAGCTACTTATCTCTCAAAGTTTGCAAAACTATCCTCAAATACTCAGCATGCTCTGTCTCATCTTTTGAATAAATTAAAATATCATCTATAAACACCACAACAAATCTGTCCAAGTATGGCTGAAATATGCGATTCATTAAATCCATAAACACAGCAGGAGCATTTGTCAACCCGAATGGCATAACTAAAAATTCATAATGACCATACCTTGTTCTAAAAGCAGTTTTAGGCACATCTGACTCTTTTACTCGCAGCTGATAATACCCAGATCTCAAGTCAATCTTTGAAAACCATGTCGCTCCTTTTAGGTGATCAAACAAATCATCAATTCTCGAAACAGCGGATACTTGTTTTTATTGTCACCTTGTTTAACTGCGATAATCAACACATAATCTCATAGAACCATCCTTCTTTTCACAAATAACACGGAGCACCCCAAGGTGAAAAACTCGATCTCACAAAGCCTTTATCACCAACTCTTGCAATCTGCGACTTTAATTCTTTCAACTCTGTTGGTGCCATTCTATATGGAGCAATCAAGATCGAGTGTTCCTTATTAAATCAATACCAAATTCTACTTCCCGACCGAGGCAAACCCGACAATTCTTACGGAAATACGTCCATAAATTCATACACAACAAGCAGCGATTCAACTTTCTTTTCAACTTCTTTTGTATTAATTACATACGCCAAATAAGCTTCATAACCCTTTCTCAAATATCTACGAGCCGACATCGAAGAAATCATACTAGATAATGCCTCGATTTGTGCGGCTCAACCCGAAATTTCACCACTTTTACACTTTAATTCTATAACCTTTTCTTTGCAATTTATTATAGCATCATGCAATGTCAACCAATCCATACCCAAAATAACATCAAATTCATCAAACGGCAACAACATCAAGTCGGCCAGAAAGTAATGACCCCGAATCATTAAAGGGCATTTCTTGCTTACTTTATCAACTATCACGCATTTGCCTAACGGGTTTGACACTCTAATCATAAATTCTGTGTTCTCAACAGGTATATTCATACTAGACACCAGTTTAATGCATACGTATGAATGAGTAGAACTAGGATCAATCAAAGCAATAACATTAATATCATAAAGAGAAAATGTACCGATAATCACATCGGGTGAGGAAGCATCTTCACGCGCTTTAATAGCATAAGTTCTAGCCGGAGCTCTTCCCTCAGATCTAACTGCTGCATCTCTGGCTACATTCTTACTGCTTGTTTCACTTCCAACTTTTCTCGGATACCTTCCCCTCGAGTTTGCACCACTAACTTTTACACTCTGAAATTTTTCTTTCTCGGCTCTCTGGGCGTCTCTAATAAAATGATCTGGAGAACCACATCGAAAACATTCATTTGCTCTGCACGGACCAAAATGATTTCTACCACACGGCGGCACTTTCGGGTTTAACAAATCTCGAGTTCCCTACACTTTGGCTGCGAAGTATTCGAGATTTAGGACCCACATTCTCGCTTCTTAAAATTTCCATATGATTGCCCAAATGAAACTTGGGAGCGAGGATTCATATTTCTTGACTTTCCGGGTTCTTTGTGAAGGTGCCTTACTCATTGGCCTTTTCTTCCAATTTCGTGTCTCGACCTCTACCTTCCTCTTCTCTTTAAGTAGTTCTTGACCTTACAAGCTCGATCAACTAGGACTACCGTTTCTTTCAGTTCAAGGATCCCGACAAATACTTTAATGTCTTCATTGAGCCCGTCTTCAAATCGTCGGCACATCTTGGCTTCTATAGGAACATATTCCCTGGCATACTTACTCAATCGAACAAACTCTCTTTCATATTCGAGACGTCATATTACCTTGCTTCACTCAAGAAACTCTTTACATTTCGATCAATAAATCTTTCACTAATATATTTCTTCCAAACTCTTCTTGAAAGAATTCCCGAGTTACCCTCTCTTCGGTACCACCAAATCAAAGTCTTCCACCAATTATAGGCTGAATCTCTCAACAAAGATGTAGCACATTTCAAACATTCTTCAGGTGTACAAGATAATTCATCAAATACCCGGATAGAATTTTCAAGCCAGAACTCTGCTTTCTCTGCATCATCATCAATATTTGCTCTAAATTCTTCAACCCCTTGTTTACGAATTCTATCAACGGGGGTTCTGTGAAATTTTATCATATCCACTCCTTGAGGCATTGGAGGTATAGGTTGAGGAATTAGGGGAGGTGGGGGAGGTCGTACATTTGGGTTTGTACGAACGAACTCAGTGTACCATGCACTCATCATTTGGAGAAAGGCTTCCCGATCCCTTTCTCCTCCTCCCTGACCAACAGTAAGAGGTGGGTTTTCAGATCGGCGCTGCCCTTCAGCCGAGCTGGCGCATTACTCTCTACTTCATCGCCACACTGGATCGGGATCCATTTACTATATAAAATCATTTAAAAGGTCAGAAGTCGTCACACTATCACAATTCATACATATGGCATGTATAGCAAAATCCGTACATACAACATGTAGTCCGAGAACCGACTAAACCTACTTTGATGCCACTAAATGTAACGCCCCCACGCCCGAGACCATCACCAGAGTCGAGCTTGAGGGGTTACCGAACATAATTTATCAATTTAAGAACTTCAAATCATTTATTTCTACATTCACAGCTTTCTAGCTACTCGCATCACAATTACAAAAAATCATATCTCGAGTTACGAAACTCGAAATCAAGATCCGTAAATTTTATATGAATCTAGACTCATATATCTATTTAATAATTTTTTTCTAGAATTTTTTATTGGGCCAATTAGTACAGTTTATTAATTAAAGTATCCCCTATTTCAGGGTTTGACTGCTCTGACCTCTGTGTATTACGAATCAGATATATCTCTATAAAAAATTTCAATGACTATGAGGTTTGTTTCTATTAAAACTATACTCAATAAGGAATCTGTACATATAAATAAAAACTTCTAATTATTTTAGTAAAATTTATTATGAATTTTTAAAGTCAGAACAGGGGATCCAGAAATCACTCTAGCCCTGTTTCGCAAAAGTTTAAATATCTCATAAAATATAATTTATATTCCTGTTTTGTTTAATCCATATGAAAATAGACTCATTAAGCTTCAATTTCATAACTAACTCATCATTTATTTCCATTTATACTATTTTTAGTGATTTTTCAAATTCATGTCATTGCTGCAGCAATATTCTGTTTTAAGGCAAGTTTCATCTTTCCATGAATTTTTATGAACTAGATAACCTATTAAACTTCCATGATATCAAACATGATCTAAATTAGCCATCACCATGACTTATCAATATCAAACATTTTCTCAACCAAACATGGCCATATCATAAAATTATTTACACAAAATAGGTATATTGCTATACATGCCATACTTAAGTAGTTGTACAAGCCATTTACCAAGATAAAGGTCCTTTGGATAGTGTGATCGAACTTTCGACCTGTCCCGATTCCTGAGCCAGCTTGTCCAAAACTACAGTGAATGAAAAGGAAGGAGTAAGCATAAATGCTTAGTAAGTTCATATGTAAATAACCAGTAACATAACAATACAAATATACCAAACAACTTTAGCATGGTACCACCAAAACATATATCACATCTTTAAACATCATTCATCATCTTACCACCTTATCGTTGTTGTATCTATTTTCAACCCGAGGGTTAAGAACATACCTGTCCAAAGTGTCCATTTCACAACACTTACCTAAAACGTCACTTATATCTTAAGTGCTCTTCCATTAAACTAGAAATTTCACCCGTTGAACACATCGGAATATAACTCGAATACATGGATAATTTGCACATAAGTGCCACATATGCAATCAAGAAATCATGTAACCCGCCCCTAAGTGAACTCGGACTCAACTCAACGAGCTCGGGTGTTCGCATCCATAAATGAACTCGGACTCAACTCAACGAGTTCGGATGCCTAGTTACATCTCACGAACTCGGACTCAACTCAACGAGTTCGGACATTTGCATCCATAAGTGAACTCGGACTCAACTCAACGAGTTCGGATGCTCAACCATCCTAGTGACATGTCACTTGTATCCAAATCTATTCCTAAGGTTCAAACGGGCTTTTTCCCTCGATCTCACATTTGCCGTCTTCCATGGAATATCGGAACCGATACTCGGTAGCAATTCATATTTATCAAGTAGTAAACATAATTTGCATATTACTCAACATTAACCACAAAGCATAATATTTCACGATAAAAAAATCAGCATATCATATAATTAACATCAATAACTTAAAAATAACAATTATGCTACATTATTTACACATGAACTTACCTTGGTACCAAAATATAAAGATTTTGTAATTTAGTCCACAATCTTTTCTTTTCCTCGATCACGACTTGAATCTCATTTTTCTTCATCTATAATACCAAATTAATATTATTTAATACATACATTCATCAAAACAGCATTTAATACGAACTTTAAAAAAATTTCACTTTTGCCCCTAGGCTCGGGAATTAAACTTTATTCCTTATTCTTATGTTTTATAACATGCTGATCACTTTTCCCTTCTATGGCAACATCAAATTCTCTCTCTAACATATACTTGTGACTATTAGGTATTTTTGCCGATTAAGCCCTTTTACTCGTTTTCACTAAAAACCGAGTAGCACAAGTTGTCTAACATAATTTAAAACCCCATATTCTATCATAAAACATCAAAATACACAAATTTCACCTATGGGTATTTTTCCAAATATAAACCCTAGGTTGAATTATTGCTAGCATAAGCTTAATCGAGCTTCCGGGATTCTAAAAACGTAAAGAACATTAAAAACGGGGCTTGGAATCACTTACTATGGAGCTTGGAAGCTTGAAAAAAACCCTAGCTATGGAGAACCCTTGAAATTTCGGCCTAATGAAGAAGATGGACAAAAATTGGCTTTTAACTAAATGACCAAAATACCCTTACTACTAAACTTTCTAAAAATTCCTTCCATGTCCTAATTTTGTCCATGAACTTAAAATTGGTCAAATTTCTATTTAAGACCTCCTCATTAATATTCCAAAACAATTTCATACTAAAAACTTCTAGAATGCAAGTTTTGCAACTTATTCGATTTAGTCCCTATTTTCAATTTAAGCACTTTAGGCATAGAATTTCATCACAAAAGTTTCACACAATCATGCAATCATATCCTAAACATCAAAATCATTGTAAAATAATTATTTCTATCTCAGATTTGTGGTCACGAAACCACTATTCTAATTAAGTCCTAATTCAGGATATTACAAAAACAATCTTAACACATGGTTTACTAAACAATTCAACAAAAATAGTTCACGATTATCAAGTATACGGTACTTGCGACCCCACCTCACAATGAGCTCATAAGGGAAAAATCTAAACAGCTCGTAGTTGGCAAGGCTCGCACCTTGCTAGCTCGTAGTCAACCCTATGAACCCCTGACACGTGGTCTACCCTGTGAACCCCTATTTTACGCAAGCCCAAAACTAGCAAACTTTAAAACAATCCTACCATCGCGTAAATTAAAGAATGATTTACGAATAGTTCATTTGCGAACCGCCTTTTTTACATGCGAACTCGATATTAGCAAACTCTACCCTTTGCATATTTTGTGACATCCCTAATTTGACCCTAGTCGGAAAGTGGTTTCAGGACCACAAAACCGAGTCATAAAAATAATTAACCGACATATTTGATGATTGTTATATATGAATATGCATGTGTGAAAATTTCATGCTTAAATTTTGTTAATAGTATGTGAAATTTATTAAATAGGACTTGTGTGAGAAAATTTAGAAATGTGTTAGGTAAATGTTAAAGTGGCCTATTAATGCATGTTATAAAATGCTTGTACTTGCATGTCAAATATTCCTTTTTGTTTATAGTGGCCGGCCATGATGAGGAATTTATATTAAAAATAGACATAAATAATTACTTATGATGGTTGTATAATTTTATATTGTTAAGGAATAAAAAAAAAAGGGTGATAAAAATAAAGCTCCATTCTTGTTCATCTTGGCCGAAGGAAAGAAAGAAAGGGAGGGAAGAATTTTTGGTCACTTGAGTCATTAAGGAGGTTAGTATATTATGTTAAATTGTGAAATTTTAACTTGTTTTAGGTAAATAATCATGGTTCTTACTTAGCCCATGCTAAAATTTGTAATTTTGATGGATGATTGGAGCATTCGGCTAGGGTATAAAGGAAGGAATTTTGGTTGTTTCATCTAAGTATTGATGATGAATGTGTTGTGGAAAGAAATTGGTCTTCCTAAGAATATGATTTGTGAATGTTTATATTAGTAATAGCCGAAATTAAAGAGGTTTGATGTCTTGAACAAATGTTGTTTATATGTTTTGAATTAAGTAAAAATTTATGTTTGAACACTTAAGGATTCGGCATTGTTCATGACTATTTTATTTAGAATGGGATTTTGAATATTACGAATATTGGAATGTAAGTATATGTGTGATCAGTCATAGGAATTTGATATGAAGTTTTGTTAGGTGAGTGATGAATGGCCGAATGAATTATATACATTGTAAGGATGAAATTTGTATATAAATTGTGTATGTGTGATTTTATTAGTTAATGGCGTTTTGGCATTATATTTTGTTATGTGTGCATTCGGACTTTAGGGGTAATAAGATGAAGTTAAAAGGTTAAAGAAGTTTCTAAGGCTTGTTAAGTTATTGTAGCCATTGCCGATTGTATAATTGGTTAAAGGAAATTTCAAATCGTCCATGTATGAGTATATGAGTTGATTATTAAATGAGTATTCGGCAATATTTATAATAATGAATATGAGAGTGTATATATATACATGTTGTGCATAACTTGAGTAATCGACTAAAATATATTTATATGTATGTTAATGCCTTATGTATACGCCTTGTGTCAGTGAGACATTCGAATATAAATATGTATTAAAGTTACATATATAATTGTTTAATGTGACTTATCAAGTACACAAATTTGAAAACGAATGATAATAGACTTAAGTGGTCAATTGATTCAAATGAATTGGTTTTAAAATGTATATGGATGTCGTATGACTATGTTTGATTGGGAAGTAAATTTGTTTGATTTAGCTCAAGAGCTTAGAGGATCAAAGTTGGATAGGGGAAAGGAAAAAGTAATCGAATAGCCGTTGAAATCGTTTGGCAACATCCGAGGTAAGTTTCTAGCATATAAGTTTAGTTATAATGAAGAATGATATGGAATACGGGTAAAGATGGGACTATGAATTGGTGTAATTACCTATAGTAAAATGATAAGGAATAAGTTACTTCTATGAGCCTTAGCCGGTTTGTTATTAGAAAAGTGATATTTAAATTATGATTTGTATGTGATAATAAGAAGTAGTTATATATGATGATATGTTTTAAACTCAAATGCTAAGTTCTTAAGTGTTTGGACTTGGAAATTTAAGAGCAAATTGTAATAATCTGCTTAGGACAGCAGCAGTAGCGTGATTCTAAAAATCACCATAAATTTTTGGAGTGGAATTAGAGACTGAATAAAATATGTAATCAAAGCTCAATGAGTATAGTTTCTTATAAAATAAACAGTGTAAGCAAAGGAATTTCCTATAGAGAGATATTTAAATTTGTGTGTGACAGTGTCAGAATGAATCTGAAATCCCCTGTTCTGTTTTTAGAAAATCATTATAAATAGTACAAAAATTTTTATAAGATAAAATTTATATTCTTAGACTCCTTAATGAGTCTAGTTTCAAATGAAATAAATAAGAACATATTTTGAAATCTGTACAATGAGAAATTTTATTCGTAGTGAAGAGTGGTCAGTATAGTCAATCAGTGAAATAGGGGAAACTTTAAGAAAATTCTGGTTTTGATTGGCCAAACCAAAAATCATGAAAATTTTATGGATAGAATATATATGAGTCTATTTTCGGGGAAAATTTACGGAACTTCATTTGGAGTTCCGTAGCTCCAGTTACAAATAATCTAATGATTGTTGCTCAAGAAAATAGCTTGTAGTGAATCTGTGATTTTGTTGTAAACATTGATGAAACTAATTGAGTTGCTTATAAGCTATTGCTGAATTGATGCACAAGATAAATATATAGGTGGTGAGGCCAAAATGGCTAAAATTTAAATGTGTGCAAGTTATCCAAATGGCTATTTTATAAACGTAAGCAATGTATATGTAATATGTGTTGATAGTTTTATAAATTGAAGGTGTAGTGACTTATATGTTGTTTAGCCGAATGGTTGTCATGAGAAGAATGTAAGTCATGTGTGTATTTTCTTATTTAGTTGGAAGTTTATTGAAAGGGATATATATAGATATATATATATATATATATATATATAAATATGTATTAAAGTCGAATGATATTAGGACATGAAGTTAAGGTATACGCTATATGCTTATATTCGAATGAGGTTAATGAATTACAATGGTGATAGTTTGTGTGAAATGTGGTAACATGTGATTATAGTGTTATGTTTTATTTGAAATATTAATGTGAATATGAACTAAAGAACTAAGCTCCTAAATACATATATACATTTATGTATGTGTACGTAATGAGTGTATATGATTAAGTGGTTAGAGGTATTGAAAGATTGAATTGGTAATTGGTAACTATGGAAACGGTAAGTGTACAAAGGTTAAGTATATGGTAAGTGATACTTACTTGCTATGTGAATTCAATTTCGTTTGTATTACAAATGTACTTGGGGAATCACTTATGAGATGGTTATAAGTTATATTCAACGAGTATTGCTCTATCAAATTGTTTATGTAATATGAAAACATGAATATGTGTTTCCAAATATGGAAACCGAATGTGATTATAGTGTTATGTTTTAGTTCGACTGATTAAACTAAACAAAAATACCATTGATGTTTTTTTAAATGCGAAGGGGTATATACTCTTAAATTTGGATGAAATAGATGAATTACATGTGCATACATAGGGTTTAATCTATTTGACCGAATGGTGATATATCTTGACATTTCAAAACGTGATTTGTGAAAGGCCTAATCTTAAGCGACTTAGTAATAAATCAACAATTATGAATGTTCAGCACATTAAGTTGGCCAGGTATGTATTATGTACTTGTGTAGGCTTATTAAGCCCATCGAGACTTCACTTGGATTTTGTGTAAGTTATAAATGTATTTAATCCAGCAAAGTTAATTGTTTTACTTAAGACTTACTAAGCCTTGAAAGCTTACTCTGTTGTTATGTTTCTCTGTTTTATAGATTGTCAAATTTGGCCTTTGCTCGAGAATCGTCAACAACTCGTCACACTATCACTATCCATTGTTTGGTACTGCTATGTTTTGGATTATTTTATGGCATGTATAGAATAGACTAGTAGCAGAATAATATTCTGGTTAATGTATATAAGCCATGCGAAAATGGCATCCTTTGAATGTGTACTTATAGAAGTTTAATTTTATCCCTGGCTGTATTTAGCATTTATCTAAATGAATGATCTTTATTTCAAGAAAAAGTTTAAAATTTTACTGTTCTGACATGAGTTACAAGTCTGGTAATACCCCTTTCATATTCCGACAACGGTTACGGGACAGGGGTGTTACATATTTTATTTTTACTTTACAACTTATTTAATGTTTCTATATGATAACCTTTTATCATTTTATGAAGCCCTTACTCTTGCAAGCCCTAACATGTTTTTTCCTACTCATTCATTCATCAATTAGACAGTTCGTAGGCGTCAATAATTTCACACAACAAGTCAAAATTTATCTCTCATGCATACCAAACATCAATTGATTTAAACATACTTAAGAATTAAAGACATATCTCATTGCGCCGATGAGCTTTTTAGTCTAC
This sequence comes from Gossypium arboreum, assembly GCF_025698485.1. Classification (NCBI taxonomy): domain Eukaryota; kingdom Viridiplantae; phylum Streptophyta; class Magnoliopsida; order Malvales; family Malvaceae; genus Gossypium; species Gossypium arboreum. The sequence continues at coordinate 47,193,739 of NC_069079.1, forward strand.
ATATACTTATTAGTCCATCAATTTATCAAACAAATCATCATGCCATCACAATCAAAACATTTAATCATTCAATCAAGTAGATATAAAATATCCAAAAATCTAAAATTAATACTCTATAATGTCCATTTAAAACCCATCAAAATTTATTTAAAATCTAAATCTAAAATTAGTCCCTTGGAATAGTCCCACATTGCCTTCCTTATTAGGGTTTGGAAACGTGACACGTATTCAGGAAATTGCCTTGCGATGGGTCACTTGGAAATGTTCACTTTGCGACTTTTCCCGCTAGCTATTTTTCTACAAGGTACATATAAGGAGTGTGAGCTTATCGAAGCTCAGTGAGTGCACAAAAGCATGCTACAAGTAAACACATAAATCAGGTTCAAAGTGAGAATTCTATAATAGTACACATGTTATTATAGTTCACATGAAATAATATCTCGCACGACATAACAACTCGCATAAATATCAGTTCGCATGAATTACATTCTCAAGGCACATCCTATTGATATATTGGTAGTTTAAGACTATGAAACATACTCATAAATTATATGCATTGGATAAACAGATCTCCAAACACAGCATATGACTTAAAGAGTCTTACACTATCTCCAATAAGTGTAGCATGAGTGCTAACACTCTCCAAACACACCACACTATCTACATAAATGGATCTATGCTCTACATGTCCTTATCTCTCTAATAAAGGTAACTACTCATAATCCTATGGCATGGTAATGATATCCAATGGTTTCAAAGGTTCACAAGGCCAACATATCACTTTTAAGCACATTCACATTACACAGTATAGCACAGCTCGCAATATAACACTGTTCACAATATGTATCTTACAATACATCACATAGCTCACATTACACATAGTTCGCAATAAATCATAGTTTGCATATTGCATAGCTCTCAATTATCTAATAGTTTGCGTAATCAAAGGCATGTTGAAATATGTATATATTTTAAATTTATTTAGGTAGATAAATCTTATTTAAGTAGATAAGTTTTATTCATATTTTAGGAATATTTTTATTTTATCTTTTAGTAGTTTATTAGGACAAGGGAACTATTTTCTTTTATATTTTAGTAGTTTATTAGAATAAGGGAACTATTTTCCCAATTAGGATTAGGACTCTTTTCTCTATTTAAGTTCAATTCTTCAATTAATAATATAGAACAGTTTTATTAAAAGCTCTCTTGAAAACTTTCATGGCATCTGAGCTACGTTAAAATCTCTAGTAACATCATGGTTAAAACAGCCTTCACTAGAGATAAGAAAAACCCTTGGTGCGATCAGTACAAAAAATATTGGCACACTCGAGAAACGTGTTGGAAGCTCCATGGGAAACCGACAAATAGAAGGAAAAAGAGTGGCAATGGTTGTGGTTCACAATCAGGGGATAGCAGAGCTTTCCAAACAACTAATGGAAATTATAAGGGCCAAAGTTCTCTGGAAGGGTCTCCATTCACTAAGGAACAATTAGAGCATCTACACAAGTTTTTTCAATCACCACAATTTCGGATGAATTCTTCAATTCCTAACTCATCCAATAATCATTCTTCCTCTTTTGGCCAATCAGGTACTGATTTTTCTGTTTTTTCAGTGTCAAGCCTTGTAAAACAAACACATGGATCGTTAATTTTGGAGCTCGTGATCGCATAACTAGTAGTCATTTTCTTTTTTCAACTTACACACCTTGCGCAGGAAACAAAAAGATCAAAGTAGCAGATGGGTCCTTCCCGGCAATAGCCGGGAAAGGCACTGTTAAAATTTCATCTTCCTTGGTTTTACATGATGTTTTACATATGCCAAATCTAGCTTGTAATCTTATATCAGTCAGTAAATTATCCCAGTCCTCAAATTGTCATGTTATATTTGACTCCTCTATGTGTAAGTTTCAGGACATGGTCTCGGGGAGGATGATTGGCAATGCTAAAGAATTTGGTGGAATTTACTTTCTTGAAGACGACCATCTAAGTCAACCAACAACTACTTTATGTTTAAATTCTGTTTCTGATAAGGTTATGATTTGGCAGGCTTGGACATCTTAATTTTTACTATTTAAGATATTTGTTACCTAATATTTTTAAAAATAAAAGTCCTTCTTCATATTATTTTGAATTTTGTGAATTGGCTAAACACCATCGATCATTCTTTCCACCTCAAAAATATAAAGCCTCCAAACCTTTTTCGTTAATTCATAGTGATGTTTGGGGACCTTCAAGAGTCTCGACCTTTTCAGGAAAACGTTGGTTTGTCACTTTTATTGATGATCATACTCGACTTTGTTGGGTGTTTTTATTAAAAGATAAGTCTGAAGTTAAAAATGTGTTTCAGTCTTTTTATGCTATGGTGAAAACACAATTTGGTGTGAAAATAGAAGTATTTCGGACTGACAATGGTGGGGAATTTTTTAGCGACCAATTAGGTGTTTTCTTAACCAAACATGGAATAGTCCACTAAAGTTCTTGTACAAATACACCACAACAAAATGGGATTGCAGAAAGAAAAAACTGACATCTTTTGGAAGTAACTAGAGCCTTGATGTTCACTAGTTAGGTACCACGTTATCTTTGGGGCGAAGCCTTGTTAACAGCTACATATCTTATTAATAGAATGCCCAGTAATACTCTAAACTTTAGAACTCCTTTTAGTATTTTTAAAGATAATTTTCCTAACTCTAAATTGATCACATATTTATCCCTCCGAGTTTTTGGGAGTAGTGTTTTTGTTCATCTTCACAACCAAGGTAAACTAGATCTTAGAGTAAAAAAATGTGTATTTGTTGGTTATGCTTCTACTAAAAAGGGTTACAAATGTTATGATCCAATTGATAGGAAGATTATTATTACCATGGATGTCACATTTGTTGAAACACAATCTTATTTTGATTCTAATCTTCAAGGAGGGAATTATACTAAGGAAGATTCTATAATTGATCAAGCAAAGATTAGGAATATACAACATAGGGATTCTAATAATGGGGAAGGCGAATTTATAATTAACACAGAAATTAATGATGTTAATGTTAATGAAAAGGAGGATGAAGGTGTAGAGTCTAATCATGAGAATAAAAAACAAACAAAGGAGTTAATTGTTTATTCAAGAAGAAATCGAAATCAAGAAAGTGGAATCCACCAGATTCATCACCAAGAATCCGACCCGTAAGATCCTGTCAAAAGTCCAAGTAAAACTCATAATCCAGTCAATGAATTTTCTGATTTAGATATTCCAATTGCCAAAAGAAAAGGTGTTAGAAATATTGTCAAATATCCCATGTCTAACTTTGTATCCTATAAAGCCTTGTCTTCGACATTTTCAACCTTTGTTTCGTGTCTCGATACTGTACAAATACCCAAAAATGTGAAAGATGCTTTATAGGTTCCTGAGTGGAAAGATGCTATTTTAGAGGAGATGCGCGCTCTTGAAAAAACAGGTACATGGGAAACAATGGAATTACTTGTAGGGAAAAAATAGTGGGCTGTAAATGGTTGTTCACAACCAAATTCAAACCAGATGGATCTTTAGATAGATACAAAGCCCGGTTGCTGGTTAAAGGGTACACTCAAACATACGGGATAGATTATCTTGAAACGTTTGCTCCAGTGGCCAAATTAAATTCCATTAGAGTTCTTTTATCAATTGTTGTTAATCTTGATTGGTCTTTACAGCAGTTAGATGTGAAGAATGCTTTCCTAAATGGAAAACTTGAAGAAGAAGTTTACATGGATCCTCCTCCAGGTTTTGAAGAAAAATTTGGAACTCGAGTATGTAAACTCAAGAAATCTTTATATGGTCTGAAGCAGTCTCCTCGAGCTTGGTTTGAATGATTCACTCAAGTTGTTAAAAAACAAGGTTACTCACAAGGGCAAGCTGATCACACAATGTTCTATTGACATTCACAAAAAGGTAGAATAGCAATTATTATAGTTTATGTCGATGATATCATTCTTACAGGAGATGATGTGGATGAAATAAGGTGTCTCAAGGAGCATCTAGCATTGCAGTTTGAGATTAAAGAATTGGGTCTTTTGAAATACTTTCTTGGAATGAAAGTTGCTCGATTAAAGAAGGGTCTTATGGTCTCTCAGAAAAAATATGTGATTGATCTTTTAAAGAGGCTAGGATGAGGGGTTGCCGCCCAGCTGACACACCAATTGATCCAAATGTAAAATTCAGAAATGAACAAGGTCGATAAGTTGATAAAGGGCAGTACCAAATATTAGTTGGTAAGTTAATTTACTTATCACATACAAGTCCAGACATAGCTTTTGCAGTGAGCTTAGTGAGTCAATTTATGCACTTCCCAATGGAGGAACATGAAGAAGCAGTGTTTTGAATTCTAAGATACTTGAAGAGTTTACCGGGAAAGGGCTTATTCTTCAAGAAATCTGAACAAAGAGGAATTGAAGCTTATACAGATGCAGATTGGGCAGGCTTAATAACAGATAGAAGATCTACATCAGGATACTGTACATTTGTTTTGGGAAACCTTGTGACTTGGCAAAGCAAAAAATAAAGTGTTGTAGCAAGAAGTAGTGCAGAGGCTGAGTTTAGGTCAATGGCTCAAGGAATTTGTGAAATGATGTGGTTAAAAAGAATTATGGAAGAACTGAGGAAACCAATAACTTCACTAATGAAGTTGTCTTGTGATAGCAAAGCGCCATTAGTATTGCTCACAAACCAGTCCAACATGATGAAACTAAACATGTTGAGATTGATAGACACTTTATCAAGGAGAAGATTGAAGAAGGCCAAGTGTGCATGCCGTTTGTTCCTTCAAAACAATAGATTGCTGACATACTCACCAAAGGACTCTCTAAGACAAAATTTGCTTTTCTTGTAAGCAAGTTGGGCATGATTGATATATATGCACCAACTTGAGGGAAAGTGTTGAAATATGTATATATTTTAAATTTATTTAGGTAGATAAATCTTATTTAGGTAGATAAGTTTTATTCATATTCTAGGAATATTTTTATTTTATCTTTTAGTAGTTTATTAGGACAAGGAAACTATTTTCTTTTATATTTTAGTAGTTTATTAGAATAAGGGAACTATTTTCCCAATTAGGATTAGGACTCTTTTCTCTATTTAAGTTCAATTCTTCAATTAATAATACAGAACAGTTTTATTAAAAGCTCTCTTGAAAACTTTCATAGCATACAATCTCAATTCACATACAACATAGCTCGCATATCATAGTTCATATTCAGCATAGGTCACAATTATTTAATAGATCATATAATCTTAATGTAACACCTTAACCAGAATCCATCGCTGAAACAGGGTTACGAAGCATTACTAAAATTTACAAAACAAATGGACAAAAATTTCCACCATTTCGAAACATATCAATATTCATATCAAGAACCAATCAAAATCATTCATATTGTCCCATATACGAGCCCTTAAGGCCCAAAATATGCATTAGAAATAAGTCAAGACTAAATCGGAAACTCAGAGAATTTTTCAAAAAAAATTCAAAATTTTCAACACTATAGGGTCACACGGCCGTGTGGGCATTTGAGGTAGGGACACATAGCCATGTCCTAGCTTATTTTCATGCCCTTGTAACTGTCTGACTTGGTCTTACGGCCAAGCCACACCCCTGTGTGCTAGGCGTATACCCTTTGAGGTAACCTCACATGTCCTTATGCTAGGCCATGTGATAGGTCGCGTAACAACTTGACTTGCAACCCTTTGAAAACTACAGGGGGCACACGACTGTGTCAACTGGCTGTGTGTCACATACGGCTGAGACACACGCCTGTGTCTCTACCCGTGTGGACGAAAATAGGCCATTTTACAAGCCACTTTTCTCACCCAAACTAGCATGTACCTACAAGCACATTTGCACATATATTCAAGCCATATCAAGGCATCAAAATTGTAAATAAACAAGTCATATACATATGGTATAACATCATACAACCAATATGCCCTTAGGCACCTCAAATGACAAGATGTAACATGTATAACCATATATTCATTTTGGTCAAAATGATAAACTAACTTCCAACTAGATTTGCATCAATACAACCATTGAATTAAATTATCAAAACATAACAAAGGGTACCAAATATACCATTCAATTACTAGCCTCAATATACACATATGTCTTCCATAGCAAAGTACCAATTCACAACAAGTTATAAGACATATATAATATGCACTTTCAACTATCATTTCACCTTTCATCACCATATTAAGGCTAATATTTACATGCCAAAATTAAATTCATTAGAACACCAAAGTACCACAACTCAAGCCAAATCATATGGCCAAAACAACAATCAAAACATATGGCCAACATTAGCCAAAAATACCTATATATTCTATTATAACCAAAATTAAACAACCGAATGTACCAAAAGAGTCGATAGATAGTGTGATATAGCTCCGACAAGCTTCCAACCCAAATAAGCTTCTGATTCACTAAAAGACATGAAAAATAATACAGAGTAAGCATTTAAGCTTAGTAAGTTCGTATAACTTAGAATTTAACTTACCTTTTAGTCTCATATTAGGTAAGTAAACAAAGCATATCCCAACACAATTTGGCAAAATGCCTAAGTACATATTCACCAACCATGTTAGCCATGTAAACAGATATGTATAAATCAATAATCATGGATGAACACAACAATTTATCAAATTCCATATACATGTATCATTCATTTCATATTACTATATATATATATATATCATGTAACATCATTTCTATGTATTTCATGTGTATACATGTAATAGTTCGTATCGAACTCATATCATTCCGTAACAGAAAATTGGCGTTTAGAATACCGTTAGATACCCGAGATAGCTCTCACATAATGTGCTAGCTCATATAACTTTAAGCCATCAATTCATGTACATGTATGCTCATACGAGCTGTGAATCGGTATGCTCTCACAAGCTATAAATCAGTGACCCTAATGACATGTTATTTGTATCCTACGGATTCCTAAGGTTCAAACAGGACTCGGTAATTGTCCTATGTTGTTGGATATGCATCGATAATTATATATGACAAATCATAACATTTATATATTCAATTAAAAACATATAAACACAATTTAATTTCACAAACTTACCTCGACGAGTATACATAAATACGGAGGCGATTAATTTGAGACTTTCTCTTTGCCCCGATCTAACTCCGTACGAGGTCTAATTGGATCTATACGGATAAATTTAACACAATCCAACATATAAATCATTCAATTTAATCCAAAACATATTTTTAGAAAAATTACCATTTTGCCCCTATACTTATAATTTCTTTGCAACTTAATCCCTAGGCTCGAAAAATGAAATTCATTCAATTTTACCCTTACCCAAACCTAGTCGATTATTAAAAAAACTTATAGCAGCCCAAATATTTCATAAATTCACAAATTATACCAAGAATTTATCATATTTTTCAATTTAACCCCTAATTGATAATTTCATCAAAAATCTCTTTACAAAAGTTGTTTATCTAACAACAACCATTCATTTTCTATCATCAAACTTCAAAATTATGTACATGCATCAATGTTAAAACTCTAATGTTTTAACAGTTTCACAAATTAGTCCCCGGGCTAGCTAGATTAAGCTACAACGATTCTAAAAACACATAAATCATAAAAAAGGGGACAAAAATGCATACCTAATCAAAGGAATTAGGGTTTTCAAAAATTCAAGCTCCCATGGCTGCCATTCTTTCTTAATTTTGGTTGCTAAAATGATAATGGAAGATGATACTTAATTTGTTTAATTTATTTTATCATTTTATTACCTAATTACAATTATAACCTTTTAAAATATTATAAATTTCAATATTACCAAGCCCTCTTATTCCACTATCACTATCAGTGGTCTAATAACACATAAGGACTCTTACTTTAAGGTTCTATAGCTATTTAATACCATTAGCTACTAGAACTCAACTTTTGCACTTTACGCGATTTAGTCCTTTTTATCAAATTGAACATGTAAATGGTAAAATTTCTTAACAAAATTTTTATACGGTATTTACTATCATACTGTAGGTAATAAATAATAATAAAATATATTTTTTGACTTTGAAATTTTGGTTCTGAAACCATTGTTCTGATTTCACTGAAAACGGGTTGTTACACTTAACATAACTCGCATACAATGTGGATCACATATAGATCATGTTCGCCATACAACATAGCTCAAATTAAGAAAGCTCGTATATCAGGTTTCACACATAGAATAATTTGAATAAGAACATAGCTCACATAAATAAAACATAGTTCGCATAATAATAGCGGAGCTCACATATATAATATAGTTCACACAAATAGAAACACTTACTTTTGGAACTTAGGATAGATGTTTAGTCTACCTAAGCTCCCCTTAGCATGTGAACTAGTGTTTAATTGCAACACACATGATCACTCACCTCTTCTAGCTCGTTGCTTGTTGCCGAACCTAGGTAAGCTTTTACTTGCATTTGTCTTTGCTCGATGAGGCTCATTCGCAATCTTTTGCTTTGCTTAACAACACAAAAACATAAAAGATTATGGCCAAACTAAAATAAAACAACCTTCGTAACTATCTAACACCTCGTCGTTCGTACTCCTTTGGCAAGCTTGCCTTGCACATCACCGATACTCTAATTCCTTCACTTTTACTCAATTTAATCCTTATTTCCTACTTCTTAACATTAGTCTTGACATTTAATTACAGATCTATACTACTAATTTCATTTGATTCCACTAATCTTTATTTTCCAAAAAAACCAAACTCAATAAGAACACTTTGAGTAAAACTCATCGATCTATCAAGATTTATTTGAGATTTGTTAAATTAAGATTAAAAACCTCTTAATTATATCAAAATGGGTTGAAATTATTTTTAAACAGTCACTTAGCTCACAATTACGAGATCTACTATTTTCAAGTAAAAATAAGCTTTAAATCATCAGATTTATTGAAATTTCCGTTAGATCTATCAAAATTCGAATTAAAACCACATATTATCTATGTTACTATAGAAAATCAGATAATTACCTTCTATTTGAAGAATTCCATGATATTTGAATCGATTTGAGAAAAAACGTGTTAAGAAATGATAGAAAATTGAAAGAGAAGATGAGTTTCTTTTGAAATTAGAGAAAAAAAATGTGTTTGGATGCTTAGAAAATTAGGATGGTTGAGAGAATTTTGAGAGAAAACTCCTAATTTAGATATAATGAAAGTTTTCAAATGTGTAAAAATATGTAAGGAAGGGACAGTGGGTGTTCTTATATAGCCAACAAAATTTCAAAAATTGGTTTATTTCCCTTAAGTTCCCTTCCTATTCTCTCTCTTTTTCTAATAAATCTCATTTCAATTAAAACTCTTTATTTTCACATTTGACTTGTAGTTTAAGATCCATTTCAATTTAATCCCTACTAATATATATTTATATTTATTTTTAATCCGATTATTATTTTTAATTAATTACTACAACCCTAATTTCGATATCTAACTCAAGTCCACAACTTAATTACTCGATTCTACTAACTCGATTTTTGGGTGTGACAATTAGACCAAGCTTTAATATGATACCCTAATAAACTCGTAAATATTAAATAAATAATATTTACAAACTCACACGTCGAATTGTGGTCCAAAAACCACTATTTTCGATACCACTGAAAACGAGTTGTTACAGTTTCATTCATATGTTTAGTACTATAATGCTTTATTTGGTTACTAGTGTAATATTGTGAGAAAAAAAAACTTATTTATTACATATGTATTATAATAGTTAGACATTTAATAAAGAATAGTTAGTACAAGTTGATTGAGTCTTAGCTTGATTGGTATGGGCATTATTGCCAATGTAGAAGGACGTGAGTTTGAGTGCATTAAAGTGTATTATCCTCCTATTGATGGGTTGGGGAGGGGCTATGGGTAGTTCTAGGTATTGTGTCAAATAGAGCAGATATGATTAGAACCTATAATGAGATTGTTAAAAAAAAATAGTTAGTACAAATTTAAACTTAAAACTGTAAAGAAGAGGAAAACTCTTAAAACAAATTAATACGTCCTCAAAGTAAACAAAAAAAGTTCATTTTCTTTTCCCAACAAGTCATGTGAGTGGCTAAAAATTACCAATCAAAATTAGTTTATTGCTAACTCATATATTAAAACATGGTGAATAAATAGCACTCCCATCTAACTTAGCAAAAATGTTATATTTATTGTATTTATTCATATTAACTTATAGAATATTTAAAATTATCAATAAGGTTTTTATTGTACATACAACAACACGTGTAAAAAACTAGTTAATATTATGATATATGTAATACAATGAGTATATAATGTAACACCCTAAAATTTTATTCATATCCCTCTTGTCAAACAATACTTGACCTATATATATACATAGAGGAATAACAAACTATTTAACAATAATATATTTGAACTTTAAATGATATATACTAAAACTAATAATATTACTAAAAAAGGAAGAATCCAACAACAAGATCAAGGCGGTTGAAGAATCTTATCACGAGATTCCTTCCAATGATTATATTAAGAAATTCGATAAGAAATTCAATTTTTATGGATTTAAAAAAATTTAAAACAATTTATAAGTCAGTTGAAAGCATTTTCAACCATTTTTAAGTTTTAAGTTTAATCAAATAAAAATACGAGATGAAGAGCAAAATAATAAATTTGCCACCGAGAATATTTTAATTATTGAAGGTGAAATTATTATTAAATATTAGTATTTATAAACATGCTATTAGATGGTTTTAGAGAATTAAAATCAAATTTTTGCCTTAAAAGAAATGTGAGCCACATATCATGATATTTTTATTTTTAATCATTGCTTATATTTTAAAATACATGAAAAGATGAAAGGACTCTTTTCTTTTAAACGTTTTAGCATCTCATATCATGTTTACATGTCTTGAATGTCTTGTTGAGCCATTAATATGGCCCTTTAAAGATATTAATAATGTCGGTAACTTTTAATTTGTCATTAAATAGAGGAAGCTACAAGCAAAGGCAATGGGAAGCTTGTAGATTGAAGAAGGAAGAAGAAATCCACCTTTTTTTTTGTTGAAACTTTGAGTAAGTCTTCATGGATGATCTTGTCATTTTGTTAATAAATTAATATTTTAAATAGAAATGAGGTATAAAGGTAAGGTAAAATATCATGTATTTCCATGAAATGTGAAGATTGCTTTAGGGTTAGAGTTGGTTCATTAAAGTGATTCGAATTGTTGTTGTTAAGTGTCAATATATGAAAACCCCCTTCGTTGCGATTACACATGTATACCATTTGCTTCTAAAGAATTATCGTAGATGTAAATGTAAGAAATAAGAATGCGGAATTTGTTACTGTATTTCTAAAGAAAATGTTTGATTGTCAGTGTGAAAAAATAAAATAGAATAAAATAAATAAAAATAAAGAACACATAAATTTTACGTAGAAACCCTTTCGGAAAAAAAACCACGGGCAGAGGAGAAGAAAATTCACTATGTCGAAAAATTTTTACTCAAATACAAGAGGAATAGACTATGTCTATTTATAGGCTTGCAAAGCCATATTCTAGTAGGATTGAAACACCTTATCTAATCAATATAAAATAGATGGAGTTTAATAAGGTTTAAAACCTTATTCTAAAATAAAATAAAAGAAGTCTAGTTCTATATGGATTTTACTTTTATTTTATTTTCCATCGTATTTTATTTAAATAAAATTTGGGTCACTTAATTCTAACAATCTCCACCTTGACACAAATTCTCAATGAACAAGTTCTTCATCGCGAACTTTCAATAAACAAGTTCTTCACCTCTTCCAAAAACCCTTAAGGGTTTAACTTCAACAATGAACACCAACCAAGTCTAAGCAATGCTCAAACTTGGTTATAGGAAGTGACTTAGTCATCATATCTGCAGGATTTTCATGAGTGCTAATTTTGCTCACAACAATATCACCACGAGCAATAATATCACGAACAAAATGATACCGAATATCAATGTGTTTTGTTCTCTCATGAAACATTTGATCTTTTGTAAGAAAGATGGCACTCTGATTGTCACAAAATCTTGTCTGATTTGAAGGTCTTCATTGAGTTCACTAAATAGTCCCTTCAACCAAATAGCTTCTTTACAAGCCTCGATAATCGCCATGTACTCGACTTCATTGGTAGACAAAGCGGTGTAGTTTGCAAAGTGGCTTTCCAACTAATTGCACAACCTCCGATTGTAAAGACGTAACTTTGAGAGATCTTCTTCTATCAAGGTCTCCAAGAAAATCAGCATCAACATACCCTATAACTCCATCTTTAGTTCTTCCAAACTATAAGCAAACATTAGTAGTGCCTCGTAAGTATCTTAAAATCCATCGAAGCGCTTTCCGGTGTTCTTTACGAGATTCGCCATGTATCGCTAAGCTGCCTTGTTGCATATGATAAATCGGGCGTGAACAAACCATAGCATACATGAGAGATCCTCTTGCACTAGAGTATGGAACATGTGACATGTACTCAATCTCATTATCGATTGAGGAGATAAGGCCGATGAAAGTCTGAAATGGGTGCTAAAGGAGTACTAACGAGCTTAGCACTCTGCATATTGAACACGCAAAGAACTTTCTCAATGTACCCCTTCCGACTTAGGTACAATTTACTTGCTTTTCTATCTCGAGAATCTCCATACCAAGTATCTTCTTTGCTGGTCCTAAATCTTTCATCTCAAATTCTTCACTTAGTTGGGCTTTAACCTTTCTTATCTCTCTTTTATCTTTTCTTTGCTATCAACATGTCATCAACATAAAGAAGTAGATACACAAAGAACCATCATTTTTTTCTTAAAGTAGACACAATTGTCAAAACTACTTCTTTTGAAATCATGAGAAGTCATAAAGGAATCAAACCTCTTGTACCCTTTGTCTTGGTATTTGTTTCAAACCGTAAAGGGACTTTTTCAGCAAGCAAACATAGTCCTCTTTTTACGAGACTATAAAACCCTCTCGGTTGTTGCATGTAAATATCTTCCTCAAGTTCTCCATGCAAAATGCGGTTTTACATCTAACCGCTCAAGTTCCAAATCATGCATGGCAACAATACCAAGCAAAGCTCGAATCGAACTATGCTTAACAACTGGAGAGAACACATCATGAAGTCCACTCCGGAATTTGATTGTAACCCTTTGCAACAAGCCTTGCTTTATATCGGGTTCTTCAACTCCTGAGTCCTTCTTTCTTTTAAACACCCATTTACAACGAACAACCTTTTTACCTTTAGGAAGTTTTACAAGATCCCATGTTACTGTTTTTGTGGAGTGATTCCATCTCCTCTTGCATAGCAAACATCCACTTTTACGAGTCTTCACACTAATCGCCTCGAAATAATTAAATGGCTCTTGATTAGCATCTATATCTTCAGCCACATTTAAAGCATAAGCAACTAGATCAACCTTGGCATACTTCTTTGGAGGTTTAATTTCTCTTCTTGTCTGTTTTTGGCGATAGAGTATTGCGGTGAAGAAGCAACTCTATTCTCAATTTTTATCTTGGCTTGAGGAGTTGATTACGTATTAATCGATGCTCCACACCTTTTGGTTTTCTTTATTGGAAGAGTCTTTAAGAGATAAGTTAGGTAGCATAGCAGTTTCATCAAAAACAACATCTCTGCTAATCACAACTTTTCTATTTTCAGGACACCATAACTTATAGCCTTTTACACCGACTTTATAACCAAGAAAACGCATTTAATGGATCTCGGTTCCAATTTTCCATTATCAACATGAGATCGCAGGACACCCAAAAATCTTTAAATCGAATAATTAGCGGGATTACGGACCATACCTCTTGTGGAGTCTTTTTCTCAATGGTAGCGGATGGAGATCGGTTGATCAAAAACATGCGATGAGGTCGCTACGCCCAAAATGACTTGTAAGTTGGCATTTGACAACATACATCGAACCTTCTCCATGATCGTTCTGTTCATTCGTTCTGCAACGCCGTTTTGCTGTGGAGTATGACGAACTGTCAAGTGTCTCATGATCCCTTCTGACTTACACAATCTATTAAACTCATCAAAACAGAACTCTAAGCCATTGTGCATGCGGAGGTATTTTATCTGCTTTTCCGTCATTTTTCAATCATAATTTTCCAAGACTTAAATGTGGAAAACACATCGCTTTTCTGCTTCAGGAAGAACGCCCAAACTTTTCTGGAAAAATCATCAATAAAGGTTAGCATATAATTAGCTCCACCTCTCGAAGGCACTCTGGACGGCCCCCACAGATCGAGTGGATATACTCAACGTTTCCTTCGTGTTATGGATTCCTCTAGTGAATCGAACTCTCTTTTGCTTCCCAAAAACACAGTGCTCACGAAATTCAGGTTTGCAAATTCCTTGCCCATTAAGAAGTCCTCTTTGCTTAATTACGCCATGCCATTCTCACTCATATGCCCTAGGCGCATATGCCAAAGTTTAGTAATATCATCATCGACAAGGAAGAGGAAGCGCAATTTGCATCACCGATATGATAGAACCACAGAAAACATATAACTTGGCAATCTTTCTTTGCCCTTTCATCACAACAAGGGACCCTTTGGAAATCTTTAAAACCCCACTTTCAATTTGTGTATCATGCCCTTTTGAATCAAGAGTACTCAACGAAATTAAATTTCTTTTCAATTCGGAACATGCCGCACGTCACTAAGTGTTACGACAACTCCATCAAACATCTTAACTTTAATTGTTCCAACACTGCGATTTTACATGAAGCATTATTTCCCATCAAAACAACACCTTCAGATACTGTTTCATAAGTTGTAAACCAATCCCGATTGGGACTCATGTGGAAGGTGCAGCCTGAATCAAGTATCCACTCCTCGCTTACTTTAGAATCATTGATGAAGCAACTAGAAGTTCACCATCGCCGTAGTCTTCTACAACATCGGCTTCACCGAATTTTTCATTTGTTTTCCTTTTGATTCGCACCTCCCTTTTAATCTTATTTTGTAGCTTATAGCACTCAGATTTAATGTGCCCTTTCTTCTTGCAGAAGTTGCAAGTTTTACCTCTGTTTGAAGATTTCGATCTACCCTTAGATTTACCACGAGGATTCCGTTCCTGTGTTCTACCACGATCATCATCAACATTCGGTCTTGTCTCCCACGAACAATGAGACCCTCTCCCGAGAGTTGGGTTTAACCACAAGATGCTTCATCTTATCATACGAGGTTAAAGAATCATAAACCTCATCAAGCTGTGAGAGACTCGCGGCTATATAAAATCGTGTCTCTAAAGGTTGAATAAGGCGGGGCAACGAACAAAGTAGAATCAACCCTAGATCTTCCTTATCATCTTGAACCTCCATGGCCTCCAAGTTTGAGAGAATTTCTTTAAACACTTAAGTGTTCGTGTCGACGCACCTTCCTCCAAGCGATGAGCATAAAGACGCCGCTTCATATGCAACTTGCTTGTTAGAGTTTTCGACATACATATTTGTTCTAGCCTCTTCCATAATGCAAATGGCGGTTTTCTCTTTCATCACATCCTGCAAAATTTCGTTGGACAAATGCGAGATGTAATTGTGTTAATGCCTTTCGATCCTTACGCTTCTTCTCTTCATCATTAATGTCGAAGGCATCTTATCTATCCTAGCGGGGCATCCTCTAGATCCATCGTGCAAGAAGCGCTTGCATCTTAATTTGCCACAACGCAAATCTGGTGTTGCGATCCAACAGCGGAATTTCATACTTCAAAGACGCCATTACCGTGATCGAGATGAATAACCCGGAAGCTCTGATACCAATTTGTGAAAAAATAAAATAGAATAAAATAAATAAAAATAAAGAACACATAAATTTTACGTGGAAACCCTTTCGGGAAAAAAACCACGGGCAGAGGAGAAGAAAATTCACTATGTCGAAAAATTTTTACTCAAATACAAGAGGAATAGACTATGTCTATTTATAGGCTTGCAAAGCCATATTCTAGTAGGATTGAAACACCTTATCCTAATCAATATAAAATAGATGGAGTTTAATAAGGTTTAAAAACCTTATTCTAAAATAAAATAAAAGAAGTCTAGTTCTATATGGATTTTACTTTTATTTTATTTTCCATCGTATTTTATTTAAATAAGAATTTGGGTCACTTAATTCTAACAGTCAGTAATGATGGAATTGCCCTTCTAACTTTAAAAATAGTTTAAGACACTACTTGTACGCATTGTAAGAGATATGATGTGGATCGGAGATATGATATGCAATCTTATTGCATTTCGGTGCAACTTGGGTTGGTGTATCGGTTGGTGGCACATGTAGTGCCTTAATGTGGAGTTGGGATGGAATCCCGTGTATCCAACTCTTATTTTATTAGGATTATAAAGGGTCGTGATACTTTAAAAATGGATTAATTTTAAACAGTTCAACTAATTGATAAATCCGGTTAAGACTCACTACCTTTTTATGCTTTATGACTTCAATCACATTTGTTTCATATATATTTAGCTTCGCATACAATTTAATCATTTTCAAAAAAAAAGTTTCAAAATTTGTTCTTTTGATAAAAGTTACCTGCGTGTATATTGTTGGGAAAAATAGATTTTTAAAAATTTTGAGGCATATTCTTAATTAATAAAGGTAGATATTTGAATCATAAAATTATGGGTTTATATTCTGCCCATTAGACGTTTACAACAGTATATCATATATTCAAAATGGTTGAATGATGAATCAAAAATTTATGCTCAAAATAACCCACTTGTGAATTATGTTGAGGAAAATAGAAAACTTAGTCCCACATTGATTAGATATCTAGTGTGGAATATGTTTATATATATGAACCAACTTAATAATTGTTCCATGATTAAACTAGTGCTCTTCCTTGTACACAGGGGGTGCAACTATGAGTACAAAATTTTGATCCAATTTTTATTTCCATCCTACACCATTACTTTGTCGGAAAGTATGAAATTACTATATTTGCATTTTCGGCTCCTAGTGACATGTAGTAGACGATTCTTACATATGCATATATATTAGTTTCATAATACCTTAAGTTTTGTGTTTGTGATGTAATATTGGTTTTTATTTTGGGACTTGATTGAATGGCGTGGAGGTTTGGTGTTTATGATTACTTGAAAGGCATGCATGCTCAAATTCACTATGTTCTTGAACTTTGATTAGTTTCGGTATAAAACATAATTTGCATAAAATTACAAATACTCTAACATGTTAAGTATGTCTCATAAATGTTTTAATGGATAATAATCTTAATTGAGCAAGTTTCATGATGATTTATACTTGCAGATAATTGTTCTTGAAGTATGCTTGTTGGGTGTCTTGTTTGGAGGTGCTTCGATATGAGTTTTACGAGTTCATAACTCAAAATTTCAGTCCCCTGCACTTAGGGTCCGATACCAATGGTGTAAATATTAATTCTTAGCTTAAAGAGGACAAAAAATGCATCTTGGGTGCTCGAGGTTCGATATTCTTGTCAAAGGTATCGCACTCGGATTGACAAGATGCTTTCTAGAATAGTACAAGAACCTAGCACGGTACCTATGACCCTAGGTACCGATACGTGGGGTCCTCACAATGTTACTACATTTTTTTGTGAAAAACGAGCCCTCCAAGACTCATATATGGTCCTAAAGACCTCCTATCCATACTGGTCGTCAGGACGATTGAGGGGTGTTACATATAAACTCAAATTCATTAATATTATTATATATAAAATATACAAACTTAAATTATACTTAGTTATAATAAAAATTATAATTGACCCAAATAAAGTATCATTATTTTTGCATGTTATTATTACAACAATGCCAAGTTATTATTATTTTGATATTAATAAATATCAGGTTCCCTGAAAAGAATTGAGACTACCAATTTGTAAATATTAAGTTCAATCAAACTTTTTTAGGTGTCGTACATTCTTTTAGGAAATGCAGAATATCTTTATAGTTAATATAAGTGAAAGATAATTTTATAATTTACCGTCTAAACTGGTTTTTGAAAAGTGAAAACCTAAAATTTTTAATTTTTTATTTAGCTTAAAAGTTAATTTGAAAAACTATTTACTAATGCTTTTTACTTAAAAAGCTGATTTAACTTACAAAACACTTTTAACACTCAACGATAAACCAAGGTGATTGCACAACACATCCCATTGAGTTTTGTGATTAGTTGTTGCCCATTGTGGCTTCCCGTTATCTTTCTTATTAGATTACATATTTAAAGCTAACCTTGTCTTAGCAATATGCTCTTTTTGGTCATTTGTTGAATTTGATTGCTTTTAATACCAGGAGAAATTCAGTGCGAATGAATATTAAAGTTGAATTTTTTCTCAGTTTAATGTAATACCTAAAATTTTCTTTTAAATTGAATATTAAAATTAAATTCCTATATTTAATTAAATAATAGTATAAATATCAAATTGAAAACACAATATGATAAAGAGACAATAACAGAGGTTCGATTTATGGGAATCATATTTTATACTTTTTTTCTTAGTTTCAAGGCAACCTTTATAAAGCATTTTTCCTGTCTTTGTTACTGTTATCCAAATTTTTTATTGATTTTATAATTATTTTAAGTGTTTTTTTTAAATATATAAAAAAATTTCTTCTAACTAAACAAGTTCTTATATTTATGGTGTTCATAATTGGGTACTCGCAATTTTGGGTACCAAGATTTTCGGGTATTAAAAATGTCGGCCCGTGACCTGACCCTTGAATATCGGGTACCTGTAATAATCAGGTACCTGTATTTTCAGGTCACAGGATACCTTGATTAAATTTGTACAATTTTTTTTACAAATCATACAGTTTATAATAATTCAAAATGACAAACTTAAAAATCCAAAGTAGATTATAGTATAATCAAAACATAAAGTTTATAAATCCAAACATAAAGTTTATAAATCCAAATTATATAATCCAAAGATAAAACTTCAAAAAAATACAATAAAAGATAAAACATATAGTCGTGTACTTATCAATCATCATGGCATGGTGTGATGTCCGAAACTTCATTTGTCTCATCAGTGATAATAGTTGGTTGCTCCAAAGTCAAATTTTACATTTTACAAAAAAGACATTTCAAATATACAACAATAACATGATCCCATTTGTGTTAGAGTATGCCCAAAGACCAATCGTGAGATGATTGTAATAATATACTTGTTTTACCTCGTTTATTGATATAAGTCATTGTCATTATTATTTCAGTTTTTTTTCTGTGTACATAAATAAATTGTTTTATAATAATTCCTAAGAATAATATAATTATTCTTAAAAGGTCCTTAGTTAAGTATTATTGTGGGCTTGGACTGTAACAGCCCGATTTTGAGCCTAGTCGGAACAGTGGTTTTAGGACCACTATTTCGATCCTGGAGAAAATTATTTTAGTATTATTTTATATGTTATAATACAATTTTATAAGTGCATGTAAATTTTGGTAAGTTAATTTTAGCAATTTCTAGTCCAATTTCGAAAAAGGACTAAATCGCGTAAAAGGTAAAAGTTGTATTTTAGGGCCTAAAAGTGTTTAATAGCTAGATAAATAAAATCAGGGGCTTTTAAATGGCAATTAGACCCTAGCAAGTAAGTGATCTTTGGTTGTTTCTTGATGATTTTTACATTTTTGGAATCCCTAAAGCCTAAGCTTTCAAATGAGTCTAGTTTGCAAAATGATGAAGAGTCTAGGGTTTTGCCATGAGAGTAAATGTGTTGTTTGCTGTGTTTTTATGGAAGATTATGAGTCCTATTTGTCTAATAAATAACTTTTGTGAAAGAAATTGTATGAAAACACCTTAAAAATGGCTAGTTTGCTAAGTTGTAAGATAAGGTGTAAGTGTATGAAATAGTTGATATTGTGAGTTGCTATAGTTATAAAATAGTTCATCTAGTCTTAAAGAGTAAATAAATTGAATAAAAACCATTTTTCGAGCCTAGGGGTAATTTGGTAATTTTGGCAAAATATAGGGGCAAAATTGTAAAAATTGCTCAAGTGTGTCAATGGACTAATTTGATTAGTACATTGTTTTAATAAGCTAAATATGATGTTTTAGATGTTGAAAAATGCGATTTGGGCCTAGAACGGGGAAAATCGGTTTATGGACGATTATGTCTTTTTCACCTTTGTGGTATCGAGGTAAGTTCGTGTGTAAACAATACCATGCTATACATGTATTTAAATGTTATCATTACATGAATTGTACAAATATTAAGTGTATGTGATTAATAGAAATATGATAAGATAAAGCCTTAATAGGCGAGGAGAAATCCCGTTTGAACATTAGGAATAAAATAGGATACGAGTGACATGTCACTAGGAATTATGAGTCTAGATGACTAGCTCGAGAGTGAGCATTTAAAGTTTATGAGATATGAGGTAGCTTTAGCTACGATTGAGGCATTTATGTGCAAAGATTTTTCCGAGTATCCAATTAGTATTCCAAGTGTTCAACGGGTAATCCGAGAAAAGAGCTGATGATGGTCCCAATGAGGTAAGTCATTGGTGAGTATGCATTTGAGTTATGTTACGAGTTGTGCAGGTATGTACACTAAGCCTGTCAGAATGCCTTAGTATGTGAATGATCTATGATGCATAAATATGTGTTCTTACCATGATGGGTGAAATGATGTTGTATGAATTTTGTGAACAATGATCATGAATGAGTAATTTAGCCTTGACAGATTTAAGTTACTGCAGTAGTGTAACTTTGAAAATACACTAAAAATAGTGAAAATGAGTTAGAAGCTAAATAAAATATGGGAATAAAGCTTCTTGAGTCTAGTTTCTTTTAAAAGAAACCGTGTAAGCAAAAAAAATTCCTATAATGAGATATTTGAAGTTGTGTGGGACAGAGTCAAAATGACTTCGAGATCCCCTATTCTAATTTGAGAAAATCATTATAAATTGTAAAACAATATTTATGAGTTATGTTTTGTATTCTTAGAATCCTTAATGAGTTTAGTTTCAAGAGAAATAGATGAGAACATTATTCAAGTTTTGAGCTATGAGATAATTGAACTTTAGTGCAGAAGGGTCTGAACTGTCAAATAGTGAATCAGGGTTAACTTTGAGGAATAAACTGTACTAATTTGCTAAACCAAAAATTCTGGAAATTTCATGGTATAAAGGTACATGAGTCTAGTTTCAAGGAAAATTACCAGAACTTAATTTGGAGTTTTGTAGCTCCAGATATAAATAATTTAGTGAATGTTACTCAGGAAGATAGCTTGTTGTGAACTTGAGAATATGTTGTAAACATTGATAAAACATGTAAATGAGCTGCTAATTGTTTTCATATGAACTCACTAAGCGTAAAGCTTACCCCCTCTTTCTTTCTCATGTTCCCTAGGGTTGCCAGGTTAGCTCGGGTTAGAGGCCATCAGAGATATTATCACACTGTCGAGTTAATGCTATCGGCGTAAGTAAATCCTAGTGTTTCAAGTCTATGGCATGTATAGGGTTTTAATGTTGAGTATGTGATATTATGATTTAGCCAAAGGTGTTGGCTTGTATTGATAAAGTGTTGTAGCCATGTGAATTGGCCTATGTTGGCTAATGATGTTGTGGGCCTAAATGTTTATTCATATATATGTATGATACTATCTCTTGTGACGTGGCTTATAGCATGTATGCCTAGAGATTGAAATGAGATTCATTGATGAGTTAGTAACTGATGCAAGATTAGGTGATTGGTAAATAGTTAATAATGCCTCATAATGGTTTGTGGAAATGATTATGCATGCTTAGTGATGGATATGAGGTTTGTAGATGTTTAAGAGCTCATTTATGCCATGTTGTATGTTATTGGATAAGTATGTGTGCATATGTTGTGAGGGTGACAAATGGCTTGGAAAATAGCCTTGTAATTGTCCACACGGGTAGACATACGGGCATGTAAAGCCTTGATGCAAGAGATTTTCTAAGTTTTTCATGAGTTCTCGATTGGGTCCTGAACCACCCCGGATGTATGTTTTGGGCCTCGTAAGCCTGTATATGGGACAGATTGCATGTGAAAAGAAAAAATTTTAATTGTTTAAGATTTCATGGCCCTATTTAGTATGGAAGTGTTAGTAAATGTCAGGTAGCACCTCGAACCCCGTCCCGGCGTCAGATTCGGGCGAGGGGTGTTACATGGATAACAATAATGCATTAAGACTAATGGTCGACTGTTTAACGTCACAGCACCAATGTGCAAGTGTACACTGTCGATGCAAGTATAGTAGACAGATATGAGTCTGTCAGATATCAATCCTACGAGGATAGGTGTCTTTTGTCTATCAATGTCAGTGCAATAAATAGATAAAATAATATAAATTTTAAGAGTAGCTATCGAAGCAATAAATTGAAAATAATAAGATCAAATATAATAGCGAAAAACTGGGATCCCCAACGTGAATATTCAACAGAATACTAAGTGTTCACAAGGTAAAAAGGATAGGTGATTGTCGATGCATTAAACTGCAATGAATATCTTACCAAGCTTAACTTTTATATTTAATCTTAGACTTAACATGCACATTAACCACACCTTCCGGTGCTGGCAATGGAACACTATTAAGAACAAGTAGATTAAATTCCTCTAATCCTTAAGCAACTTCTGTTGTCATGCTTGTTAGCTTGAATTGTTGTTGCACTTTCCAGTGTCAGTGACTGCAATAACATTTCCATGCTAAAAACATTCAAACTCAAATATTAAACAGTAGAAAGAAGATTGAATAAAATAACATTTAACCTAGAAATCATGCGTACTTCCACACAAACATGAAATAGAAAGTAGCCAACATCGTTTAGAAAAGAAATATAAAAGAAACAAGTAGAGAACACTATTCCTAGAAAATCTCGACTTGATCTCTCAACTCCCTTTTGTGTCGCACTCGGGGCTCCTCGTCAAGAGCTAACTTGCATCCCATTCACGTCAGTTCACCATTAGGAAATTTAAGTCACTATAGCTAAAAAGCTTCAAAAGAAAAGTTCAAGAAGATGATCCTCACTCCTCTATCTTCATGTAAATATATTGATATTTATTCAAATAGCACAGGTTTCCTTTCATCAGACTCATGCTGGCTCTGTACGTACAAGTTAGTTGTACTAGACTAGACAGCTCACTTCTTTGTTGTTATTCGGACAACTGTCAGGTGCGATGACAATTCTAAACGCAATCTAAAAACACTCATGCAGTGACATTAGTACCAAAACATGAAAAATTTAAGAATAAATAGGCTGAGATCCACTAAGTTATAAAATGCAATTTTCTGAACTAAAAATGCTAAGTATGTGCTAAAGATAACTAAATGGGTACCAATTAACCAATAAGTAGGCAGAAAACATATGTTTTTCTAGTACTATCATCTAACATGTAGTTGATTGATGGTAACGTGTTGTCATTGACATAGGGATGTCAAAAATCAATACATGAGCATATGTTAGAGAACAACATATTGGACTGACCTACTATGAGTATGTTTATTGGATTATTATATAATAGTCACAACATTACTCATAGTGATAACAATGTATACGATCCTTAGAATTGAGATCATCATTGTCCCACCATAGTGAATCATATATTTTGATATAGTCAAACGTCTACTGTAATAGGTTGTACTATAAAAACTGATGTTGGGTATGCCATGTAACAGTCCGTTTTCAGTGAAAATCCGAGTATGGAAAGAAAATTTATATTAATATTATTTTATAGTCTACAGTATAATAGAAATATCATAAGGAAATTTCGTAAAGAAATTTTACTGATTTTGTGTCTAATCCGATAAAAAGGACCAAATTGCATAAAATGAAAAAGTTGAATTCTAGTAGCTATAAGTATCAAATAGCTATGGAATTCAAAATTTGAGGTCCTTATATGGCAATTAGACCATTAAATGGAGTTAGTAGATAATTATGATAATTCATCCATGGAAAATTAAATAAAGAAAAGGACTAAATTGGAAATTGAAATAATTAAAGATGATAATAATCCAATATCATCTTATTTCATCATCTTCCCCAAATTATTTTTATGGAAACCCTAGCTAAGAGAAAAGAAGTCAAGCAAGCTTAATTAGGTAAGTAATCTTGTCTCGTTTTTAGTAATTTTTATATTTCTTAGATCGTAATAACCTAAACTAGCTAATTTGAGGACTAATTTGCAAATTTAGCAAAGTATTAAGATTTTTCCATGGATGAGTATGCTGAAATTTTTTAATTTATGGTAGAAAATGAAAGGTTGTTGATAAATAAACAACTTTTGTAAAGGAAATTTCCATGAAATTGTGATTTAAGGACTAAATTGAAAAGATGTAAAATTAATGGAAAATTTATGATTTTTTTAAAATACATGGACCGTTATTGTTATATGGAAAAAATTAGTTAGGCTTGGAATAAGGATTAAATTGCATGAATTTCATTTTCTAAGCCTAAGGACGAAATTAGAATTAATTAAAACTATAGGGGCAAAATGGTACTTTTGCCTAAGATGTGAATTGGTTTGATTTGAATATGAAATGTAATAAATTGATGATTAAATTCATCTATATAGATCCTAAAAAACCAAATAAAGAGTTAGATCAAGGAAAAGAAAAAGTGTCAGATTAGTAGATTTTCATACACGAGCAAGTGTTGAGGTAAGTTCATGTAACTAAATTGTGTATATTTTCATTGTTTAACTTGAATGTAAATGTTGTATATGTCAAATATGAATTTGTTATGTATATGAAAATAATTATATATCTGACATGTTTGATAAATGTTAAATTCTATATGAATGAATGAAATTCGATGGATGCAAGTTTCCTGAGTTGGTTGTGGTCTTGCTTTTGTTGTGGAAGCACCATAGCTCAAAAGAGCATCTTGTTATTAACCCTGTCGAGCTTCCTGTTATATGGTTCTTATGAGCTTCCCATTAATAGCTCTTCGGAGCATCCTGATCTATTATGACCTTGCATGTGTTGTGGACACACCGTAGCTCTTATGAGTGTCCCAATATATGGTTCTTCGAAACTTCCTGATTAAAGGCTCTTTGTGAGCTTCCAGTTCAATTTGGCTCTTTATGAACTTCTCGATATGGCTCACTTGAACTTCTTGATATATGGCTATCTAGAGTTTCCCGTTAATGGCTCTTCGGAGCTACCTATTATTGGCTCGCATGAGCTTCCTGTTATACAACCCAGATAAGCTTCCCTTTACATGGCTCACATGAGTTTCCTGTTATATGCTCAAGAGAGTGCTTCCCGATTATGTGCTTTAATGAGCACCCTAGAATATGAATTGATGAATCACTATTTTGAACACCTAGTGTGTACTACTCGGGTATCCATCGATATTTCAATGATTCAATGGACAAAACTCCTGATGTGATTAAATATGATTTTTAAATGAATTATTTCTCGAATATCCCTAAAATACCTGGAAATTATTACATGATGAGCTCATCTCTGTATTTTTGATATTCATGTGAATTACATGACTAACTTGTTTGATAGGAACATGTGTTTAGGCAATTGGCCAAAATGTTTTGGATGCATGTTTTGTATGCTTACTTTAAATGAACATGATTGGTAAGTTAAATTCTTATCATACGAACTTACTAAGCATTAAATGCTTACTCTATTTTATTTCCTCTATTTTATAGTACTTAGAGGCTCGTAAAGGTTGGAAGCTGGTTAGAGCTACATCACACTACCCTTCAGCTCGTTTCGGTATAAATAGCAAAAATTTCTTTTGAGTATAATGGCATTTATAGGCTAAAGTGGTTAAGGATTGTAACACCCCGAACCCGAGACCATCGCCGGTGTCGGACACGAGGGGTTAGCAAGCCAAGTTCACTTGTTTTGCCCATCCATTGGACATTTCCAGTCAGGCTGGAAAAACTGCGTCACTGTCGCCTTAAAAATCATATCTCGAGTTTCAAAACTCGGAAACTGGTTTTGTAAATTTTCCCTGAATTTAGACTCATATATCCATCCATGGATTTATTTCTAGAATTTTTGGTCGGGCCAATTGGTACAGTTTATTAGTTAAAGTCACCCATGTTACAGGGATCGACTGCTCTGACCTTCGCGTGGTATAACTTGAATATCTCTCTGTACAGGGCTTTAATGCTGGTTCCGTTTGTTTCTAATGAAACTAGACTCAAAATGGAATCTGTACATATAAGGTATGTCTCCTAATTCTTTCTGGATAATTTATAGTAAATTTTAAAGTTGCGACAGGGAACCCAGAAACCGTTCTGGCCCTGTCTCACAATAGCTTTAATATCTCTTAACGTGTAACTCCTATGACCATTTCGTTTCTTCCATATGAAAATAGACTCATCAATGTTCATTTACATAGCTGATTCACTATTTAATACCATTTCTACAAATTTTGGTGATTTTTCACATTCACGTTACTGCAGCTGGCAGCATCTATTTTAAGGTAGGTCTTACCTATTTTGTAGTCTCCATGAACCAACTAGTCTTGCCTTACATAGGTCCACATATGATCATTTTAACCATGCCAATGGCTGATCATGTGACCAACATTCCATTTCCAATTCATAGTCACATCATGACACCATATATATATACAAACCGCAAATAGTTTAAGTTGATACTTCACTATTACGAGCCATTTTCGCATGGCCGTACACATATACATCATAACATATTTAAACCAACAAGGGTAGTCCTATACATGCCATTTCAAGTTCAACCAAGAATTTATACCAAAATGGGGCTTGATAGTGTGGATGACTTCGACTTCAACGATCCCGAATCCGATTGCTATCGAGCGAAATCTAGAAAACCGAGAGCCAAAGCGGCGGAGTAAGCATTTTTATGCTTAGTAAGTCTCAAGGAATATAATCAACTCTAATTACAGCAATACATTCACATAGTTAAATGCATCATTTCATTAATGCACATTCACATAATCATACTTACTTCACCATCCCAACTCTTATGTTCATACACAAATAACGGCTTGATTAAGGCCGATAACTCGTTCCATCATAGGAGCGGATATTCACACGCTTACTCCTAGCGCCATAAGCACACACCGCACTTACCTTGTCATTGGGAAATTTCACAAGTGCATTAGCTGAAATTTTCCAGCAAGCTTATAATTTTCAAATCACATACCTTCGAGTTTAACCGGATGTCGCTACTCGATCAATCGCCTTGGGACATAGCCCGGTTATGGTAACCCGCACCAAGGCCTACGGGACTTAACCCGGATATCACGATTTGCACAAATGCCTTCGGTCTTAGCCGGATAGAATGACTCGCACGAATGCCTTGGTCTTAGCCCGGATGTAGCCACTAGCACAATTGCCTTCGGTCTTAACCCGGTTATAATTTCCAGCATAATTGTCTTGAGGCTTAGCCGGATATCAATCAATTTCTCATGCACACATACATCAATAATCATTGGACATACATATTTATTTTCGTTACTAAGGCTCAAACACAATTATAATCACTAACATAATCGCCGGGACTTAGCCCGTGTATCATTCAATACTCATACACACATAAATCAATAATCAATACATCCATATTTCATTCCACATAATTCAAGTAAGGTCACTTCTTGAGGACTTACCTCGGATGTTGTCGAACGGCTTTTACGGCTATTCGATCACTTTTTCCTTCCCTTGTCCAATTGTGGCCCTCTTAGCTCTTGAGCTAATTCAAACAAATTCAATTTATCAAAACCTCATTGTGCTAGCTTATGGCGAATATGACAAGGAATTTAAATGGTCATATGGCCACCCTTTAGCTTGAATACACAATGGTCATGCACATTTTATAATTCATCAAGCAATTCAATACAATTTATTCGAGCATCAAGGAAAAGCTAAGGCCTTCAATAGGCTACCCAAGGCGAATATACTTGTCCATGTTGAGGCCAATTATGCACTTAATACCACACAAAAACAGCATGCATTTTACTAGTTAATGCTTTGCATATTGTAGCTCAAAACTTACAATATAGCATCAAGCACTCATATGTGTGCTAGGCCAATGTGCTTACAATTTCACAATTATTCTTCAACATCTTCTTCTTTAAACAAACTTATTCATCACTTCCTTCATAACCAAAACATCATGTGCAAACATATATATACATATATGAGCATGGCGAATTTCAAGGTGTCCATAGCCATCCAAAACACAAATTTTAACTAACATGCAAGAAGCATGAACCATGCTCATGAATGCATCATGGCGAATATGACAATCATGCTCCTTTTCAACTTCAATCATGATAAAACAAAAGAAAGCTCAAAATCTTACTCAAGAGTAGACAATCCATCATTGCATGCATCATCATCAAGCTTCACACTTAGCATGCAATGGCTTTATCACCATAACAACTTTGGCCAAATACCATTTCCATGGCTTAACAAAGATTTGAGCCATGGCTAACATGCACATCAAGTTAGCAACCAAAACATGCATGAAACTCCTAACACAACCTCATACATACCTTAATCTTGATGCAAACTTAGCCAAATCTCCTTCTAGATCTCTTCCAAACCAAGCATGAAGCAAAAATCCTCCTTCTTCCTTAGTTTTGTCTCAAAGAAAGGATGAACAAAATTTTTTCTTTCCTTCTCTACAACTCACGGCAATGGGGGGATTACCACACTCACACACATTTTTTTTCATTTTTATCACCCATACACCTTTGTTTATTATTTCACCCTAATGCACCAACAAAACATGTTTCATGACATGTTTAGCCCATCCTCCTTGTCATGGCCGCCACCACCTATAAAGGGGAATTTGACATGCAAGTCCATTATTTTGCATGCATGCTTTAATTAGTCATCACACATTTCCCTATCATACTTTCAAAGTTCATTACTAAGTCCTTTCTTGTGGAATTCACCCTTATAACACTAAATCAATCATCATAAAATGTCATACATGAGCACACACATATTATAGGCATCAAAATAAATTTTTAATTATTTTTATGCCTCGGTTTTGTGGTCCCGAGACCACCTTCCGACTAGGGTCAATTTTGGGTGTCACAACTCTCCCCACTTAAGAAATTTTCGTCCCGAAAATCTTACCGGTAAATAGGTTTGGATATCGCTCTTTCATAGAGTTCTCGGTCTCCCAAGTAGCTTCTTCTATCCCGTGCTTGAGCCATAACACTTTTACTAGCGGAACCCGCTTGTTTCACAACTCTTTCACTTCTCGTGATAGGATACGAATCGGTTCTTCCTCATAACTCATATTAGCTTGAATTTCAATTTCTGATGGACTAATCACGTGCGATGGATCGGATCTATAGCGTCGAAGCATCGAAGCGTGAAAGACATCGTGAACCTTTTCGAGTTCGGGGCAAAATCAAACGATATGCCATCGGATCGACTCGCTTCGGATATCTCATATGGCCCAACGAACCTCGGGCTCAACTTGCCCTTACGGTAGAATCTGAGTATCTTTTTCCAAGGCGATACCTTGAGAAACACTTTATCACCCACGATACTCGATATCCTTACGCTTGGTCCGCGTATGACTTCGACGATCGGAGGCTATCTTCGGACTTTCACGGATTACTTTCACTTTACTTCAGCATCCCTAATCAAATCCACCGAAAATCTTGCTTTCACCGAGCTCGGTCCAAAACAATGGTGTACGGCATTTACGATCGCACAAGGCCTCGTAGGGTGCCATCTTAATACTTGATTGAAAGTCGTTGTTGTAAGCGAATTCAATCAACGGCAAATACCGTTCCCATGAACCACTAAACTCGAGGACGCAACATCTTAACATATCCTCAAGTATCTGAATTATCCGCCGGATTGACCATCGGTTTGGGGGTGAAAGGCGGTGCTGAAATGCAACTTGGTACCCAAAGCTTCTTGCAACTTTTTCCAAAATCGCGAGGTAAATCTCGGATCTCTATCCGACACGATGGAAATAGGCACCCGTGAAATCTCACAACTCGAGAAACGTACAATTCAAATAATTTGTCCATTGAAAAATCCGTGCGTCACGGGGACAAAGTGGGCCGACTTAGTCAATCGATCTACCACGACCCAAACCGTATCCTTCTTACTTGCTGACAATGGCAGTCCGGATACAAAGTCCATTGTGACTCGATCCCATTTCCACTCGGGTATCGTGATTGGTGAAGTAATCTCAAGGCACCGATGTTCCGCTTTCACTTGTTGACATATTAAACATCTCAAACAAAGTCGGAGATGTCTCGCTTCATACCATGCCACCAAAACCGACGTTTCAAATCATTGTACATCTTCGTACTCCCCGGGTGGATTGCCATTCGGCTACAATGGGCTTCATTCAGAATTATCGAAATGAGTTCCGAATTCTTTGGAACACACAGACGACTTTTGAACCTCAAACAATCGTCATCATCGATTTGAAACTCTGAATCCTTGTTCGGAACACACTCAGCCCGTTTTGTAGCCAACTCGTCGTCGACTTTCTGAGCTTTCTCGAATTTGATGTATCAATAGTGGTTTGGCTTTCAATTCAGCTACTAACACACTATCGGATCAAACAGACAAGTGCACGTTCATCGCTCGTAAAGCGAATAATGATTTACGACTCAAGGCATCCGCAACCACATTCGCCTTTCCGGTGATAGTCAATGACCAGCTCGTAATCCTTTAACAGCTCGAGCCAACGTCTTTGTCGCAGATTTAAGTCTCTTTGGATCATCAAATATTTGAGACTTTTGTGATCCGAGTATACATGGCACCTTTCACCAAATAAGTAATGTCGCCAAATCTTTAAAGCGAATACGATGGCGGCCAATTCGAGATCATGAGTCGGATAATTTTTCTCATGTGGCTTTAATTGCCTCGACGCATAGGCCACAACTCGACCTTCTTGCATTAATACGCAACCTAACCCAAGTAGAGAGCGTCGCTATAGATGACAAACTCTTTCTTGGGACTCGGGTTGCACTAGAATTGGGGCTTCATCAAATAAGTTTTCATTGATCGAAACTTTTTTTGGCATTTCTCGTCCATTCGAACTTAACATCCTTTTGGAGTAAGCCGTCATCGGCGTGGCTATCGTTGAGAAGCCTTTTACAAATCGTCGGTAATAACGGCAAGCCCCAAAAGCTCGAACCTCGTTAATATTTCTGGAGGCTTCCAATTAAGTATGGCTGAAATTTTATTCAGTCGACTCGAATACCCGATCAGATACCACATGACCCAAGAAGCTAACCTCTCTTAACGAACTCACACTTGCTGAACTTAGCATATAATTGCTTATCCCGCAAAATTTGTAGCACTAACCGCAGTGTTCAAGATGTTCGGTCTCATTTCTTGAATAGACCAAGATGTCATCAATGAACACGACTACTGAATCGATCCAAATATGGTCTAAAGATCCGATTCATTAAATCCATAAATACCATGAGGGCATTAGTGAGCCCAAACGGCATCACTAGGAACTCATAGTGACCATATCTCATTCGAAAGCGCCTTTGGAGTGCGTCCGAATCTCGGATTCGCAATTGATAATAGCCCGATCTCAAATCTATTTTCGAGAACACTGAGGCTCCCTTTAGTTGATCGAACAAGTCATCGATACGTGGCAACGGATATTTGTTCTTTATTGTCGCTTTATTAAGCTGACGATAATCGATGCACAGCCGCATGGTTCCATCCTTCTTTTTCACGAACAACACTGGCGCACCCCAAGGCGAAAAACTCGGGCGAGCAAAACCTCTATCCACCAATTCTTGCAACTGAGCTTCCAACTCCTTTAATTCCGTTGGTGCCATACGATACGGAGCTATCGAAATTGGAGTGGTACCAGGTACCAATTCGATGCCAAATTCTATTTCCCGAACAGGTGGTAAACCCGGCAATTCTTCAGGGAAAACATCCGGGTATTCACAAACCACGGGTACAGATTCGGGTTTCTTTTCTGATTCCTTGTCATCGAAACGTGTCGCAAGGTACGCTTCGCACTCTTTTCTTACATATTTTCGAGCCAACATTGCGATATTACGGTGGCAACCCTTTAAGTCCGTAGACTTAACCCGAATTATCTCGTTATTCGCGCACCTCAAATCGATAGTCTTGCTTTTGCAATTTACGACCCAAGGGTTTGACACCGAATTACAAACTCGATGAGACTCAATAGGCAAAGTCTTCTTTGGATGCTAAGGTTTCACATATATAAGATTGAGTAGAACCGGGGTCAATCAAAGCAATCACATTAGTATTGAAAAGAGTGAAAGCACCGTAATGACATCCGGAAAGGCGGCATCCTCGGCGTGCGGCGTATGGCATAAGTCCTCGCAGAGCACGAGCCTCGAGATCGATGGTAGCATCTCTAGATCCTCTCGACCGCCAATGACATTGCCCATATTTCTAGGTGGCCTACCTCGAGCGATGGTAGCACCCGAGTTTCCACTCGACTCACATTCTGCTCAAGCATCCTCGGGCAATCCTTCCTAAAGTGGTCGGCCGATCCACACTTATAGCGAGAGCGATCACGAAACCAACAGCTCCCGAATGCCATTTGCCACAATGTTGACACTCGCCCTCTCGGCGATCATTTCCACCATCGGCGATCGAAGTGACTCGTGTGGTCACAGGGGTCGATCGCGTCCTCGTCTAGAAAAGCCCAAAGCGCCTCTAGACCGGTTCACATCATCTCGAAATCTCTTGATGCTGTTGAAGAGACTTTCCGAGAACCTCTTCGAATTCTCCGGTTCCACATCAGCTTTTTGTTTCTCCTTTCTAAGCTCTTCGACTTTACAAGCTCGCTCAACAAGTACTACGATCTCTCGTATTTCGAGAATGCCAACGAACATCCTTATATCATCATTCAGCCCATCCTCGAGCGTTTACATAATAGCTTGGACGAAATACATTCTCGCGTGATCGGCTAAGCCTCACAAATTTTCGTTCATAGTCGGTGGCAGACATAGAACCTTGCTTAAGATCAAGAAATTCCTTCGCTTTTGGTCGATGAATCTCGATGATATACTTTTTTTTTTTGAACTTGGTTTGAAAGAATTCCCAAGTCACTTGCTCTCTAGGTACCACAAGTCGAGTACTCCACCAATAGTAGGTGGAATCACGTAGCAAGGAGATGGTACACTTTAAGCACTCATCGGTGTACAAGATAGCTCATCGAGCACCGGATAGTGTTGTCCAACCAAAATTCAGCTCGTTCGGCATCATCATCATCCGTAGCTTTAAATTCAGTGGCCCCATGTTTTGAATCCTATCGATGGGGCTTACTTGACCTTATTTGGTCAGATTCTGGAGGTATTGTAGGTCTGGGGTTGCATTTGTCGGGAATGGAGGTTGTGGGACAGTAGTGTTAGTTCGAATGTATTGATTAAACCATTCGTTCATCACACTATAAAAGGCTTGCCTAGCCTCATCATTCGGATTGCTGGCCATAGGTTGAGAGTCCGCCGGCGCTGTCCCTTGTGCGGAGCAGGCGCCACACTCTCCACATCATCAGCTATTGCTCGGTTGGGATCGGGATCCATTGCTATAAACAAACTCAAAGTCAAATTGTCGAAATCACCACACTATCGATTCATCATTTAATGGCATGTATAGCTAGACCCCAAACACCTCACGGTAGTCCTAGAATCGACTAAACCTGGCTCGATACCAATAAATTGTAACACCCGAACCCGAGACCATCGCCGTGTTATCGGACACGAGGTTAGCAAGCCAAGTTCACTTGTTTTGCCCATCCATTGGACATTTCAGTCAGGCTGGAAAAACTGCGTCACTGTCGCCTTAAAAATCATATCTCGAGTTTCAAAACTCGGAAACTGGTTTTGTAAATTTTCCTGAATTTAGACTCATATATCCATCCATGGATTTATTTCTAGAATTTTGGTCGGGCCAATTGGTACAGTTTATTAGTTAAAGTCACCCATGTTACAGGGATCGACTGCTCTGACCTTCGCGCGGTATAACTTGAATATCTCTCTGTACAGGGCTTTAATGCTGGTTCCGTTTGTTTCTAATGAAACTAGACTCAAAATGGAATCTGTACATATAAGGTATGTCTCCTAATTCTTTCTGGATAATTTATAGTAAATTTTAAAGTTGCGACAGGGAACCCAGAAACCGTTCTGGCCCTGTCTCACAATAGCTTTAATATCTCTTAACATGTAACTCCTATGACCATTTCGTTTCTTCCATATGAAAATAGACTCATCAATGTTCATTTACATAGCTGATTCACTATTTAATACCATTCCTACAAATTTTGGTGATTTTCACATTCACGTTACTGCAGCTGGCAGCATCTGTTTTTAAGGTAGGTCTTACCTATTTTGTAGTCTCCATGAACCAACTAGTCTTGCCTTACATAGGTCCACATATGATCATTTTAACCATGCCAATGGCTGATCATGTGACCAACATTCCCATTTCCAATTCATAGTCACATCATGACACCATATATATATACAAACCGCAAATAGTTTAAGTTGATACTTCACTATTACGAGCCATTTTCGCATGGCCGTACACATATACATCATAACATATTTAAACCAACAAGGGGTAGTCCTATACATGCCATTTCAAGTTCAACCAAGAACTTATACCAAAATGGGGGCTTGATAGTGTGGATGACTTCGACTTCAACGATCCCGAATCCGATTGCTATCGAGCGAAATCTAGAAAACTGAGAGCCAAAGCAGCGGAGTAAGCATTTTTATGCTTAGTAAGTCTCAAGGAATATAATCAACTCTAATTACAGCAATACATTCACATAGTTAAATGCATCATTTCATTAATGCACATTCACATAATCATACTTACTTCACCATCCCAACTCTTATGTTCATACACAAATAACGGCTTGATTAAGGCCGATAACTCGTTCCATCATAGGAGCGGATATTCACACGCTCTTACTCCTAGCGCCAAAGCACACACCGCACTTACCTTGTCATTGGGAAATTTCACAAGTGCATTAGCTGAAATTTTCCAGCAAGCTTATAATTTTCAAATCACATACCTTGAGTTTAACCGGATGTCGCTACTCGATCAATCGCCTTGGGACATAGCCGGTTATGGTAACCCGCACCAAGGCCTCACGGGACTTAACCCGGATATCACGATTTGCACAAATGCCTTGGTCTTAGCCGGATAGAATGACTCGCACGAATGCCTTGGTCTTAGCCGGATGTAGCCACTAGCACAATTGCCTTCGGGTCTTAACCCGGTTATAATTTCCAGCATAATTGTCTTCGGGGCTTAGCCCGGATATCAATCAATTTCTCATGCACACATACATCAATAATCATTGGACATACATATTTATTTTCGTTACTAAGGCTCAAACACAATTATAATCACTAACATAATCGCCTTGGGACTTAGCCGGGTATCATTCGAATACTCATACACATAAATCAATAATCAATACATCCATATTTCATTCCACATAATTCAAGTAAGGTCACTTCTTGAGGACTTACCTCGGATGTTGTCGAACGGCTTTTACGGCTATTCGATCACTTTTCCTTCCCTTGTCCAATTGTGGCCCTCTTAGCTCTTGAGCTAATTCAAACAAATTCAATTTATCAAAACCTCATTGTGCTAGCTTATGGCCGAATATGACAAGGAATTTAAATGGTCATATGGCCACCCTTTAGCTTGAATACACAATGGTCATGCACATTTTATACTACATCAAGCAATTCAATACAATTTATTCGAGCATCAAGGAAAAGCTAAGGCCTTCAATAGGCTACCCAAGGCGAATATACTTGTCCATGTTGAGGCCAATTATGCACTTAATACCACACAAAAACAGCATGCATTTTACTAGTTAATGCTTTGCATATTGTAGCTCAAAACTTACAATATAGCATCAAGCACTCATATGTTTGCTAGGCCGAATGTGCTTACAATTTCACAATTATTCTTCAACATCTTCTTCTTTAAACAAACTTATTCATCACTTCCTTCATAACCAAAACATCATGTGCAAACATATATATACATATATGAGCATGGCGAATTTCAAGGTGTCCATAGCCATCCAAAACACAAATTTTAACTAACATGCAAGAAGCATGAACCATGCTCATGAATGCATCATGGCGAATATGACAATCATGCTCCTTTTCAACTTCAATCATGATAAAACAAAAGAAAGCTCAAAATCTTACTCAAGAGTAGACAATCCATCATTGCATGCATCATCATCAAGCTTCACACTTAGCATGCAATGGCTTTATCACCATAACAACTTTGGCCAAATACCATTTCCATGGCTTAACAAAGATTTGAGCCATGGCTAACATGCACATCAAGTTAGCAACCAAAACATGCATGAAACTCCTAACACAACCTCATACATACCTTAATCTTGATGCAAACTTAGCCAAATCTCCTTCTAGATCTCTTCCAAACCAAGCATGAAGCAAAAATCCTCCTTCTTCCTTAGTTTTGTCTCAAAGAAAGGATGAACAAAATTTTTTCTTTCCTTCTCTACAACTCACGGCAATGGGGGGGGGATTACCACACTCACACACATTTTTTTTCATTTTTTATCACCCATACACCTTTGTTTATTATTTCACCCTAATGCACCAACAAAACATGTTTCATGACATGTTTAGCCCATCCTCCTTGTCATGGCCGCCACCACCTATAAAGGGGAATTTGACATGCAAGTCCATTATTTTGCATGCATGCTTTAATTAGTCATCACACATTTCCTATCATACTTTCAAAGTTCATTACTAAGTCCTTTCTTGTGGAATTCACCCTTATAACACTAAATCAATCATCATAAAATGTCATACATGAGCACACACATATTATAGGCATCAAAATAAATTTTTAATTATTTTTATGCCTCGGTTTTGTGGTCCCGAGACCACCTTCCGACTAGGGTCAATTTTGGGCTGTCACAAGGATGGCATGTATGCGTATGGTTGGAATTAGACATTGGTATGGCTTGTAAATGGTATATTTTGATATATAAAATGGTCTTAATATGCTTAATGTGTGTTTGAAATGGATGATCAATAAAAATCATATAAGTATATTGGTTATGATAGAAAAATTGATAGAATATGCCTATATGTACATATGGTATTGTGGTAAGTATAGATACTTGAACATATGTATTGATATGTCTTCCATAAAATTTGTTTTTGGCTTGGTTTGAAAGATTTATATTGGATTAGGAATGTGTTTAAATGTTAATGTAGGTGGTAGAAAAATTGGGTGAGAAATGTGGCCTCGAAAATGACCTATTTTCATCCACACAGATAGAGACATAGGTGTGTGTCTCAGCCGTGTGTGACACATGGCCATGCGCATGGGCGTGTGGTTTGGCTGTGTGTCCCTTGCATCTTTAAAATCACAAAACAGAGTGCTCAGGTATTGTCACACGGGCAGAGACACGGGAGTGTGTCTCAGCCGTGTGAGGCACACGACCTAGCACACGAGCGTGTGACTTGGCCTTGTGGCCCCTGCACCTAGTTAATGTAAATTAAAATGTTCACACGGCTTAGCACACAGGCATGTGGCTTGGCCGTGCAACCCAAGTCAGAGAGTTAAATAGGTATGGACATGAGCTAGGACACGGCCATGTGCCCCACATCGAATGCCCACATGACCTGAGACACGAGTGTGTCACTTGCTGTGTGAGCCACACAGCCTGGCCACACGGGCATGTGTCCCCCGCACCTAGGCAAAATTATAAAATTTCACAAAAAAATCTCTGAGTTTTCAATTTAATCCTAACTTGTTTCTAGCACATATTTTTGGCCTCGTAGACCAATTTAAGGGACAATATGATTGATTATGTTTGATTTCAAATGAATAGTAAATTATACGAGTTAACTGTATTTGATCTGTAAATTCTGGTAATACTCTGTAACTTTGTTCCGGTGATGGATATGAGTCAGGGGTGTTACATGCCACAATCTATGTAGTGAGATATGACTGATCAAGATAGGATTTGTCTCTTCTACATAATGGGAGCAATATATTAGGCTACTTGATAAAGTGAGACTAGAAATACATGACCATGCTCAAATAAGTTAATATGAGATATTACACTTATTTGTTTATTATAGTCTACTCCGGTATCAAGAAACATGAGATTGGACTTCACAAGTGTGATTATCCCATGACTTGTGTCCAATCAAGATATAAAGGACAAAAGAATATAATACATGAAAATTTATTGTACAATATATGTTTATCTTCGCAACTTAATATATCTTTTCAAGTTAAAGAACAAAAGGACAAAAGGATATAATACATGACTTGTAACCAATATCATACTTTAAATCCTGACTTCTATCTACCAATACAACATTTATTGTACAATAAATGTTTTTCTTTTTTTTTTTCTGTGAGCAAGGGATATCATTGAATTACTATACCCTTATTCTTGAGAAGTAATGATGGAGTGCAACAAACCCCCAGGGAGTACGTAATTGCACTGACACACTCATGTAGCGACAGTTTTTGGCTAGGTTCATTTTTCTAACACTTGCGTTGGAGTGTTCCCCCTTTAACATTTCACAATACACCCACTTTAGAGTGTCTCTTATTTATAACTATATGTACATTTGAGTAGCTATAAAAGGCAGATTCATTCAAGATTCGAGCAATGCTACTAGTCATCCATTACTAATGCAACCTAAATCATTCATCAAAGAATTGAAGATATAACATTCATTCAAATTTATTCAACTCATTCACTGATAGTTCACATGATTTAAGAATTAAGCATCGAATGTAACAAAAATTTTCCAACACGTTTGAATTAACTATAAATAAACCTTGCATGTTTCAAACAAAAAAAATTTAAATGTAGTTGTATTCCTAAAACCCATATGCTTTCCCCTAAACCTAAAGTTTGTTGTAACAGCCCGATTTAAACCCTAATCGGAACAGTGGTTTCAGGATCACGAATCTGAGTCAAAAAATATTTTAAAATTATTTTTTGTGTTTATTTTGTGTGAATTTATATTTGTGAAATTTTCGTGAATTAATTTTGTCGTTTAGGTGTCCGATTAAATAAATGGACTTAATCGCGTAAAATGAAAATTTGATAGTTTAATGTGTGAGGATCGAATTATTAATATCTTTTTAATATGAAGTCTTTATGTTGAAATCGTGCCATTATCATGTTCTATGGACAGTATTAGGCATAAGTTATAAAATTCTATTATTATTTCATTAAGGGCAAAATAGGAAATGAAATATAATGTTATAATATAACATATTATAACATAATAATAAACTATATTCATCATTTTTCATTCCTAATTGCCGAAACTAAGAGAAGAACATCCAAGCTAGGGTTCGACCATCTATTTAGCTCAATCAAGGTTCGTTTTTGTTCGGTTTTTGATAATTTATACGTTTTTTAGATCATTGCTTAGTAATCTTCAAGACCCATGCTTTTTTGATGAATATTTTGAGTTGTGCCATTGTTGATAGCTTGTGATTTTTGTTGTTTGATGATGAAAAATGAAAGATATGTTTTAGATTAACATATTTTGTATTAGAGTTTTTGATGATTTTTGAGTAATTAGGACTTAATTGCAAAAATAATAATTTGGGGGACTAAAATGTGAAATTAATGAATTATATGGGCTTGTATAGACATGGGTAATTTCGGCCTAGCTTGGGTATGGAGAAATTTGGTGTATTTTGTGTTTTGTGCAATAAGGACTAAATTGCAAAAATTGTAAATGTCAGGGGTAAAATGGTAATTTGCCTATTTATGTGTTTTTGGACTAAATTGAATGAAAATATGTTTGAATGAGCTTAATTTGAATATATTTATATCAAGAACTGATGAAATCAGATTTGGACCGGGGAAAAACGAAAGTTGTCGACTAGTAGCCCTGTCCCGTTTTATGACATCAGAGGTAAGTTTATAAGCAAATAGACGTGTTTATTGATAGTATAATGTTATAATTACATGCTGTTACGAAATGTTATAATTGAATTTTGCAAAGGTCGAATATGTTAAATTTGGCTATGACACTTTCGAGTTTGATTCGACCGAGATATGACGTCTGAAAGCCCCGTATGAACCTTAGGAATAGCTAGGATACATATTTCATGACATAGGATTCCAATATATGTGTGTGAGTAAGTCCATGGCATCGATTTGTGATTCTGATATGTGTTTGCGAGTAAGACTATGTCTGGGACAGTGGCATCGATATGTGGCTACATTTAAGACCATGTCTGGGACATTGGCATTGTACGGTTTATGTGTTTATTCAAGTGTCCTATCCAATTCCGAATGGTCCATCGGGAAAAGGTAATTGTGTACGGATTTTTTAATACGAGTTAAACGGCCAGGTATGGGTTAGTTTCATTATTAACAAAAATAAGGTATGTGTATTTGATCTAATGTACATTATCGAATTAGTGTTAACTTTGTGTATGTGTATTTATGTGTATTCAGAGAAATGATTAGCATACGTACATGGGATTATATTATGAATGTGTGAACTAGGTACCTATTGATCATTCAATTTCGATAGTTACATAATGTTTTCTTAATTTTGATTATATAACATTCGGTCTAAGTATGATACCATTGTATACAAATGTAAATGATATTGTTAGTTGAATCCATGTGCTTATGCGAATGAGTATGCATATGTATCTAATTGTATAGTGATGTTATAACCTAGGAAATTGATTTCACATTCGGTTAATGTGGTTGTGATAGTATTCGGTTATATAGAAATATGCATAGAATTGCTATCATTTATTTCACTTGTGAATTCGAAGCTAAAATAGGTTTTGATTATACCTTTCAAATTAGCTTGAAAGAAATGATTAAATCTTGAAATTATCTATTTGTTTTAAACTTACTAAGTTATGTTAGCTTACTGGTGTGTTTGATTTTTTGTTTTATAGATCTCTTGGGAGTCAAGCTACAAGCTCGGGAATCTATTAGCCAAGTTCATCACACTATCAACCGTTTTGGTATCTTATTAGCTAACCTTAAATTATGGCATGTATAGGCTGAAACATATTTTGAGATATTGATTTTGGCTATGTAACTAAGGCCATGTGAAAATGGCTTGTTACTTATGTTTGGTTTCGGTTTCACATGTGCTTAACTTTGCTATCCATGATTTTGGCTTGACATATGTTATATTGCTTGATCATGGTTTGGTATGTGGCAAGTATTTTGTGCAATGATAATGGCTTTATATTTTAGGTTGATCTCGGTTTGGGATTGAATAATTGTCCAAGCCTTTTGATAAATATATTATGTGTTAAAGGTTGAATGGAGTTATGTTTAGTTATGTGATTATATTATATATTATATGTGTGTATGAAATATTCGGACACCTTGATTTAGTTCAAAAAAATTATTTATACTTTACTAGGGCATAAAGTGATTATATTATAGATGTTACATATATATATGTAAATATACGAATGGTTGATTTTATTAAATGTGAAGGTTGCTTACAATTTATATATATATATATATATATATATATATATATAAGTGTTATATGTTTGACTCGGGTTGGTGATGATAGACACGAAGAATTAGAAAGGAAATATTAGATAAGTGTTTACAAGTTAACGATTCGTTTGTCAAGTGATGAATATTGCATGCGTCATGTGAATAAATGGTCAATTGTGCTATCATGTGTTTAGTGCTAAAGGTGACCACCACCTTAAGGTTGATTGCATATTTTGTATATGTATATGTTGGTCTATTCGGCCATGGTGTATTGTATTAAACATTTA
This sequence comes from Gossypium arboreum, assembly GCF_025698485.1. Classification (NCBI taxonomy): domain Eukaryota; kingdom Viridiplantae; phylum Streptophyta; class Magnoliopsida; order Malvales; family Malvaceae; genus Gossypium; species Gossypium arboreum. The sequence continues at coordinate 47,235,492 of NC_069079.1, forward strand.
TTCGGGAATATTTATCAAATTTTATAATATGGTTGCATGATTAGACATGATTTCTAAGGACTTGCTCTTATGTTAAATTCTGAATAGCATTAAAGATTAATAGTTAAGAAGCACAATTGTTGATTCACTTGTATTAAAGAACAAAGCATGCAAGTTCATTTTGCCTATTTTTTTTAGTCGCATAAGAGGTGGCTTATACATGCTTTATGACTTAGTAAATTTTAAATGTGTATGTAAATTAGTTACAATATGAATAACCACATGACTAATATTTGAAGTATGCCTGACCATGTGAATGTTAGATAATATCATGCACGTAAATATTTTGATGTTGTAAGCAATACGTTGAGTTTAGGTGCAACAATGTTTATGCAAGATATATGTCAATACTTGTTTTGAAACGTAAGTTGGTTTTATTTTCCATTAATAATGAATTTGACTTGAATGAATGTATATATTTATGTAAATGTTTGGAATTGAACCATTGATCAGTAATGCCTCATAATCCTAATCTAGCGACAGACATGGACTAGGGGTGTTACATTTTATTGGTATCAGAGCTACGGTTTAGTCAGTTCTAGGACTAACGTAGCGTGTGTGTGTCTAGCTATACATGCCATAATATTATTCTATGATAGTGTGATGACTTCTGACATTTCAAATGTGTTTTCATATAGTAAATGGATCCCGACAGAGCTGTAGCTGATGATGCCGAGAGTGTAGCGCCTGCTCCCCCGCAAGGGACAACGCAGGCTGATTCTCGACCGACTTTGAGTAATCTAGGAAGTGAGGCTAAACAAGCCATCTATCAAATGATGAATGACTGGTTCACTCAATATATCCGGACTAACCCGGCTGCACAACAACCTCCACCCCCGATTAATCCATCTTCCATGCCTGTTGTACCTCAAGTAAGTGATCCGTTGCGAATGAATAGACCGCCTGTTGATAAAATCAGGAAACATGAAGCTGAAAAGTTTAAAGCTATTGATGAGGATGATGCTGAGCGGGCTGAGTTCTGGCTTGATAATACCATTCGTGTGTTTGATGAGCTGTCTTGTACCCTAGATGAGAGTTTGAAATGTGCCATATCTTTACTTCGAGACACAGCATATCACTGGTGGAATACCCTAGTATCAATAGTTCCGAGAGAGTAGGTGACCTGGGAATTCTTTCAGACTGAGTTTCATAAGAAATATATCAGTCAAAGATTTATCGATCAGAAGCGTAAAGAATTTTTGGAGCTGAAACAGGGTCGGATGACAGTGACGGAGTATAAGCGAAAATTCGTAAGACTCAGCCAGTATACCCGAGAGTGTGTTTCTACTGAAGCCATAATGTGTAAATGATTTGAAGATGGGCTGAATGAAGATATCAAACTGTTGGTTGGCATACTTGAGATAAAAGAGTTTATGATACTTGTTGAGCGAGCCTGCAAAGCTAAAGAGCTCGAGAAAGAGAAAAGAAAAGCTGACTTTGAAGGTATAGATGCACACAAAAGAACATCTAGTAAGTCATTCCAGTCGGCATCAAAAAAGTTTCGAGATGATTTTAGCCATTCTAAAGCCACTTCAGGTTACTCCAGACGGGATCAGAATAGACCACCGGTGAGCTCGAGAGCTACCTCCGTAGTGAGTGTGGGTAATGTCAGATCAAATCAACCCGAGTGCAAACACTATGGTAAATGACATCCTGGTAGTTGTAGGTTGCATGATCGGGCCTATTTTAAATGTGGATCGACAGATCATTATATTCGAGACTGCCCAATGTTAACTAAGGAAAATCCAGTACAGAATACGAGATCGGGTAACACCGCAGCCCGTGGTAGACCACCTAGAAATGCTGGTAATACGAGTGGCAGTCAGAGAGGGACTAAAGATGCAACAATCAAATCTGAGGCTTGCACACCTGCCAGAGCCTATGCTATACGTGCTCGAGAGGAGGCTTCATCCCCAGATGTTATTACCGATACATTTACTATTTATGATACTAATGTAATTGCATTGATTGATCCTGGTTCTACTCATTCTTATGTATGTGAGACATTAGTATTCAGCAAGACTCTGCCTGTTGAGTCTACTGAGTTTGTGATTAGAGTGTCAAACCCCTTGGGCCAGTGTGTTATGGTTGATAAAGTGTGCAAGAATTGTCCCTGGATGGTTCGAGATCTGTGCTTTCCAGCTGATTTGATGTTGCTGCCATTTGATGAGTTCGATATAATTCTGGGTATGGATTGGCTAACTTCACATGATGCTGTTGTGAACTGCAAAAGAAAGACCATTAATCTACGGAGCTAGAATGATGAAGTCATTCGGGTTGAATCTAGTGATTTGTATGGTTTACCAGCAGTGATATATTCGATGCTAGCTCAGAAATATGTGAGAAAAGGGTGTGAAGCTTATTTTGCTTATGTGCTCGACAGTAAAGTGACTGAAAGAAACATTGAATCAATACCTATTATTTGTGAGTATCCGGATGTGTTTCCAGAAGAGTTACCGGGTTTGCCACCTATTCAGGAAGTAGAGTTTGGTGTTGAGTTAATGCCTGGGATGACTCTAATATCTATAGCTCTGTACGGAATGGCACCTACAGAATTAAAAGAATTGAAAACTCAGTTGCAAGAATTGACAGATAGAGGTTTCGCGCGACTGAGTTTCTCTCCGTGGGATGTACCTATGTTGTTTGTGAAAAAGAAAGATGGAACTATGAGAATGTGCATCAATTACAGACAGCTCAATAAGGTGACTATAAAGAATAAGTATCCGTTGCCACAGATTGATAATCTGTTTGACCAACTGAAAGGGGCTACAGTATTTTCGAAGATAGATTTGAGATTAGGCTACTATCAACTGCGAGTTAAAAATTCAGATGTGCCAAAGACTGCTTTCAGAACGAGGTAAGGACACTATGAGTTTTTGGTTATGCCATTCAGACTCACTAATGCACATGTTGTTTTTATGGATTTGATGAATCGGATCTTCAGACCATATCTGGATCGGTTTATGGTTATGTTTATAGATGACATTCAGATCTACTCTCGTAGTGAAGCTGAACATGCTGAACATTTGAGACTGGTGTTGCAGACATTGCGAGATAAGCAGTTGTATGCGAAATTCAGTAAATGTGAGTTCTAGTTAAGTGAAGTTAGTTTTCTGGGTCATGTAGTATCAGCAATAGGTATTCGGGTTGATTTGAGCAAAATTTCAGCTATACTAGATTGGAAACCTCCAATGAATGTTTTTGAAGTCCAGAGTTTTTTTGGACTTACTGGTTATTATAGAAGGTTCGTGAAAGGTTTCTCTATGATTGCAGCCATGATAACAAAGCTATTGCAGAAAGATGTTAAGTTCGAGTGGTCAGAGAAGTGCCAGAAAAGCTTTGATCAGTTGAAAACCCTTTTGACTGAAGCTCCAGTGCTAGTTCAGCCTGAATCAGGTAAAGAATTTGTTATTTATAGTGATGCATCATTAAATGGTTTGGGTTGTATTCTAATGCAGGAAGGAAAAGTGATAGCTTATGCCTCGAGGTAGTTGAAGCCACATAAAAAGAACTATCAACACATGACCTAGAATTGGCAGCCATTGTATTCACCTTAAAAATTTCGCGTCACTATCTGTTCGGTGAGAAATGTCATGTTTACTCTAACCATAAAAGTCTAAAATACTTGATGACTCAGAAAGATCTGAATTTGAGACAACGCCAATGGTTAGAATTACTAAAAGACTACAAGCTTGTGATTGATTATCACCAGGGAAAGGCTAACGTCGTTGCTGATGCTTTAAGCTGAAAATCACTGTTTGCTTTGCGTGCAATGAATACACATTTGACCATGTCTGATGATGGTTCAATAGTGGCTGAATTGAAAGCTAGACCGTTGTTTGTTCAACAAATATGTGATGCCCAGAAGGTGGATAATGAATTGGTTGCGAAACGAGCTCAGTGTGAGACGGATGCTGATTCAAAGTTCAGAGTTGATGCTGATGACTGTTTGAGGTTCAGAGACCAAATATGCGTCCCAAGGAACTCAGAGTTGATTCATATGATTTTGAATAAAGCTCACAGTAGTCGATTATCTATTCATCCAGGTAATACAAGGATGTATAATGATCTGAAACAGCTTTACTGGTGGCATGGTATGAAGCGAGACAGTTCTGACTTTGTTGCAAGATGTTTAGTCTATCAACTAGTAAAAGCTGAACATCAGGTGCCTTCAGGATTGCTTCAACCTATCATGATACCTGAGTGGAAGTGGGATAGAGTCATGATGGATTTTTTATCTGGTTTACAGTTGACACCGAGCAAGAAAGATGCAATCTAGGTTGTTGTGGATAGATTGACTAAATCGGCTCATTTTGTTCTGATACGTACAGATTACTACTAGATAAGCTGGTTGAATTGTATGTTTCTCAAATAGTGAGATTATATGGTGTGCCTATAACTATTGTTTCGGATAGAGATCTGAGGTTTACATCGCGATTTTAGAAGAAACTACAAGATGCACTAGGTATGAAATTACATTTCAGTACTGCTTTCCATCCGCAAACAGATGGCCAGTCTGAGCGAATTATTCAAATACTGGAGGATATGTTGAGATGTTGCATTCTCGAGTTTAAAGGTTCGTGGGAACGATACCTACCTTTGATTGAATTTGCATATAATAACAGCTACCAATCAAGTATCAAAATGGAACCTTATGAGGCTTTGTATGGTCGTAAATGTAGTACGCCATTGTACTGGACTGTGCTCAGTGAAAATAAGATACACAGGGTCGATTTGATCAGATAGACTGAACAGAAAGTGAAAGTGATCTGTGAAAGTTTAAAAGCAGCATCAGATCGTCAGAAATCTTATGCGGACTTGAAACGTAAAGATATAGAGTTTCAGATTCGATACAAGGTCTTCTTGAAAGTTTTGCCGTAGAAGAAAATACTCAGATTCGGATGTAAGGGCAAATTAAGTCCGGGGTTTATTGGGCCGAATGAGGTAATAGAGCGTATTGGGCCAGTTGCTTACAAATTATTGTTTCCACCTGAGTTAGAAAAGATTCACAATGTATTCCACCTTTCAATGCTTCAGAGGTACCGATCGGATCCTTCACATGTGATCAGTCTATCTGAGATTGAAATTCAGCCTGATATGACCTACGAAGAAGAACCGATTCAAATTTTGGCCCGAGAGGTTAAAGAGTTGTGGATTAAGAAAATTTCGTTAGTTAAAGTATTGTGGCATAAGCATGGAGTTGAGGAAGCAACGTGAGAACCAGAGGATACAATGAGAGAACGTTATTCGAACTTATTCACCGGTAAGATTTTCGGGGATGAAAATCCCTAAAGGGGGAGAGTTGTAACACCCCGATTTAGACCTTAATCGAAACGGTGGTTTCAGGACCACGAATCCAAGTAAAAAAATATTTTAAAATTATTTTCTGTGTTTATTTTGTGTGAATTTATATTTATGAAATTTTCGTGAATTAATTTTGTCGTTTAGGTGTCCGATTAAATAAAAGGACTTAATCGCGTAAAATGAAAATTTGATAGTTTAATGTGTGAGGACCAAATTGTTAATGTCTTTTTAATATGAAGTCTTTATGTTTTAATTGTTCCATTAGCATCTTGTATGGACCTTATTAGGCATAAGTTATAAAATTCTATTATTATTTCATTAAGGGCAAAATAGGAAATGAAATATAATGTTATAATATAACATATTACAACATAATATTAAACTATATTCATCATTTTTCATTCCTAATTGCCAAAACTAAGATAAAAACATCCAAGCTAGGGTTCGGCCATCTATTTAGCTCAATCAAGGTTCGTTTTTATTCGGTTTTTGATAATTTCTACGTTTTTGATATCGTTGCTTAGTAATCTTCAAGACCCATACTTTAATTTTTGATTTTGATGAATATTTTGAGTTGTGCCATTGTTGATAGCTTGTTATTTTTGTTGTTTGATGATGAAAAATGAAAGATATGTTTTAGATTAACATATTTTGTATTGGAGTTTTTGATGATTTTGAGTAATTACGACTTAATTGTAAAAATAATAATTTGAGGGACTAAAATGTGAAATTAATGAATTATATGGCTTGTATAGACATGGGTTATATTCGCCCTAGCTTGGGTATGGAGAAATTTGGTGTATTTTGTGTTTTGTGCAATAGGGCCTAAATTGTAAAAATTATAAATGTCAGGGGTAAAATAGTAATTTTCCTATTTGTGTTTTTGAACTAAGTTGAATGAAAATATGTTTGAATAAGCTTAATTTGAATATGTTTAGATCAAGAACTGAAGAAATCAGATTTGGACCGGGGAAAAATGAAAGTTGTTGACTCGCAGCCCCGTCCCGTTTTACGACGTCCGAGGTAAGTTTATAAGCAAATAGACGTGTTTATTGATAGTATAATGTTATAATTACATGTTGTTATGAAATTTCATAATTGAATTTTTCTAAGGCCGAATATGTTAAATTTGGCTATGACATTTTCGAGTTTGATTCGACCAAGATACGACATCCAAAAGCCCTGTATGAACCTTAGGAATAGCTAGGATACATATGTCATGACTTAGGATTCTGATATATGTGTGCGAGTAAATCCATGGCATCGATTTGTGATTAAGATAAGTGTTTGCGAGTAAGACCCTTTTTGGGACACTGGCATCGATATGTGGCTACATGTAAGACCACATCTAGGACGTTGGCGTTGTACGATTTATGTGATTACCCAAGTGTCCTATCCAATTTCGAATGGTTCATTGGGAAAAGGTAATTGTGTATAGATTTTGTAATACGAGTTAAACGGCCAGGTATGAGTTAGTTTGATTATTAACAAAAATAAGGTATGGGTATTTGGTCTAATGTACATTATCGAATGAGTGTTAACTTTGTGTATGTGTATTTATGTGTATTCGGTCAAATGATTAGCATATGTACATGGGATTATATTCTGAATGTTTGAACTAGGTACCTATTGATCATTCGGTTTCGAGAGTTACATAATGTTTTGTTCATTTTGATTATATAATATTCGGTCTAAGTATGATACCATTGTATACAAATGTACATGATATGGTTAGTTGAATCCATGTGCTTATGAGAATGAGTATGCATATGTATCTAATTGTATAGTGATGTTATAACCTAGGAAATTGATTTCACATTCGGTTAATGTGGTTGTGATAGTATTCAGTTATATAGAAATATGCATGGAATTGCTATCATTTATTTCACTTGTGAATTCGAAGCTAAAATAGGTTTTGATTATACCTTTCGGCTTAGCTTGAAAGAAATGATTAAATCTTGAAATTATCTATTTGTTTTAAACTTACTAAGCTATGTTAGCTTACTGGTGTATTTGAGTCTTTGTTTTATAGATCTCTTGGGAGTCAAGCTACAAGCTCGGGAATCTGTCAGCCAAGTTCATCACACTATCAACCGTTTTGGTATCTTATTAGCTAACCTTAAATTATGGCTGTCGAAATCACTCTTTTTTTAAAAATATTTTAAATTTAATGAAAAATGGGGGAGGGATCGACTTTTTTGAAAAGGAAACATGGAGTCGCCACCGATCTTTTTGTTTTGGTGTGATCGGATCACCTAAGAATTTGGTTATTTTATTAAAACACTTTTGGTTTACTAAAACAATGATTTTGGTCTACGAATTTTTGAGAAAACGGGTTTGGGAGTCGGTTACGCATGAGGAAGGATTAGCACCCTTACTACGCCCAAAATTGGTACCAAATTGATTAAATACTGTCCTTATGTCCAAGATTTAAAAATGTTTCTGAAACGTGGTTCTTTGAACAAAGATTTGAAAAGCCCGAGTTGGCCGTCGAAATTCTCTTACTTCAAAGGAATACAGCATCACATTCAACACGATAGAACACAATCCGTTACCCTCAAAAACACAATAAACTTCGACTTCCAAAAGTTTATAAGCAGAAATTACAAAAGGATGCCTAATTACTTAGTCCAACGAAAAACTGAAACCCAACACAGTAGGGCACGATTCCTCGGATTTCCTAAACATCGAGTATTACCTTCGTTTTGGAGAATTTTTTAAAAGCATGAGTGATAAACTAAAGGAATATCCGATTGTTTTGAACAAACAAGAAATCACAACCCAGCACAATAGGGCATGATTCTCGAATTGCTAAACACCGAGTATTGCCTTCGTTTTGGAGAATTTTTAAAAGCATGAGTGAAAACCTAAAGGAATATTCGATTGTTTTGAACAAATGAGAAATCACAACCCAGCACAATAGGGCACGATTCTACGAATCGTTAAATATCGAATACCGCCTTCGTTTAAAGAATTTTTAAAAGACATGGGTGAAATTCTAAAGGGACCTTCGATTACTTTGAGCAAATGAGAGATTGCAACCCAACACGTTAGGGCACGATCTCGTGAATTGCCAAATATTGAATATCACCTTCGTTTTAAAGGATTCTTAAATAATAGTGAAACTAGCTTAAAACACATTAATTCGATTTGAAATAAGACGAAACTAATCATAAAAATTTGAATTTATAAAACCACATTTCATAAACCAAGTGGAAAATAATGATATGGGATAATATACGTATGAGATGCAATCAACTAACAAACTAATAATTAAATATAGCTAACCTAAGAAATGTAATCCGATTACAATAATGCATGGAGAATAATTGATGTGATGACATATAAAAATAAGCAAGCACGATGTAGCAAACATACAAGAAATATCGCGAAGATAATTAACTCATGAGATACCAAACGATATAAAATCAACGTGACACGAAAATAATGGACTAAAAATGATGGACTAACAATCAAATGATATAGTACTAAATATTTAGCCATGAAGCATTTATTTAAAATTGGTAATATCCCTACCATAAGAATAATCTATATAGTACATAAGATGTGAAAGGATAATGGGTATAAAACATGTAGCTATATATATATACACACGTATGAGCGAATTTTGAAGCAATTATATACGAAAATAACATGGAATTAAAATATGAATTATATATAAAAAAATGGATTGATTTTATCATAAATTATATATATATAGGTATATAAATAAACTAGAAATAATTGCTTGTAAAAATACCATAGAAACATACTAAGATTGACTTATTTTTATTACAAATGATGGACTTAAAAGCATACTTATATATAAAGAAGACTATGTATATAAAATATAGGTTTAATAATGTATGTAAATCAAAAATATGTACTAATGTAAATGAATATAAAATAACTTAAATTTTATGTAAAACACATATACAAAGCATATTTGAATAGAAAAATCTATATTAAAGTACATGGATTTAATAATATATAGATCAAATACAGTATCGATGGATGTATATACATATATAATAATTTAAAAATGTATTTAGTAGGATTATATAATAAAATACAAGAAGAAAACAATTTAAGGAATCACATGTATAAAAATACTATAAGGTTGATACTAGTATATATATATATATATGAAATAAAACCAACTTTGATATGAAGTAGATATGTACATATATATATTAATGTATATAAGAAACTTTTATGGAATATACAAAGCGTGAAGATGACATTACCAAAACAACTTTACAATGATATAGTAACAATCACCAAAGTTATTTAAAATGCACAAATAAATAGTCAAGAATAAAAGGCTACAAAAAAAATAAGGAAAACTTAACTGGAATTAAACTAAAATAGCAGGGACAATTCGAAAATAAAACAACAACAATAAAAGGACCAATAATCAATGCACGAAAACAACTAGGGACTAAAACTGGCAATATACCAGATCCCAAATGCTACGTTTAAGCGTGGATCCATTTGCAAACGAGTGTAAATCACAAGGCTAAATTAATAAAAAAATGAAATAAGAATACGGGCTGATTTCAATACTGCGCGAAAGGGAAGGACTGATATGGAAAATAACCCTTCACCGCAAAGGCGCGCGGGTCCTGAGGGTCGAAGAAACGAATTGGATCAGCATAAAGGGGGTGGCCTAGACGGTGTCGTTTGAGACCATTATCATTGGTCTAAACGGTGCCATTTCTTACTCCCTTAAAATCCCCAACAAAACACCCCGTTCAGCTGAAACCCCATCCATTTTCTTCTTTTCCAAACCCTAAATCCCCTTTGAAAATGCCGATTCTCCTTTCCCTGGCAGTAGCCAAAAGATTTAGACTGGAGAGAACACCTTTTCTCCTTTCAATCTCCTCTTAACTTCGATTTTAACTAAGCAAGAGGAGATCTACGGCGTGCTTTCAAGGTAAACTTCCGCTTTTCCCTTTTTTATTCATGCCTTCGAGTAAAAACAAAAAATAAACAAAAGATCAAGCCGAAAAAAAAAGAACGCCCCCGAGATAGCACATATAAGCTCACAAACCTTTCCCAATGTATACATATTCAATATCATGAATAAATTCATCAAATACTTCTATTTTCGATACTTGTATGAATCTCATATGTACTTGAGTCACTTAACTCATCACACATTCTTTCTTGGCTTGAATTTGTCCTTTAAACCATTAGGAATCGTTAAGGATACAAGGAAATCACATAAAGCTTGTACAATGCCATATCTCAGATATAGTCTTACATGTTATCACATATCGATGCCACTGTCTCAGACAGGGTCTTACACGAAATCATATAATGAAGCCAATGTCCCAGACATGGTCTTACACATAATCACAATACAATGCCACTGTCCTAGACATGGTCTTACATGTAATCACATCTTGGTAATCCTAATGTCATGACATTCATATCCTATACATTTCCTAAGGTTTGTATGAGACTTCCGGATATCATAACTTCATCGATTCTTTCTTGTATTTACTTGTTCAACATCCATAGCAATTCAACAACAAATAAACATATATAAGTCAATTTAAAGATGTTTATTTGGATATGAACTTACCTCATATTTAGGATTAATGTATCGGGTCGACTATTCAATAACCTTCGATTTCCCCTAATCTAAATCCGATTACTTTCTTTCAGGATATATATGAATTCAAAATTAACTCATTTATTCATTGATTCATTCAATTCAGTCCAAAAACACATATTTAAGCAAATTTACACTTTGGCCATAAACTTTTATATTCTTTCAATTTAGTCCTTATTTCATAAAAACACAAATTACACAATTTCTTTCTAATTTCATGCTAGCTGAATTCTTCATACACTCCCAGTAGCCCATTATTTTCATTCATTTCACAATTCAACCCCTAAATTTACACATTTCTCAAGTTAATCCCTAATATGCAATTTTTACCAAAAAATCACTTTACAAAACATGATAATCTATCATTTATCTTTCATTTTTCATCATCATCTATGCCAAAGCTTAAGCATTCATCAATGGCACTTCATGAAATCATCAACAATTTCAAAAATTAGGACATGGGCTAGCTAGAACACGAAGCAACGATCACAAAAACATAGAAATCATCAAAAACCAAGCTCAAAACATACGTTAATCAAGAACAAAAATAGTCGAACCCTAAAACCATATTTTCCTCTTTTTTTCTCTAAATAATCGGTTATGGATTATGATAATTAGGCTTATTTTAACTTTGTTTTATTTATTTATCATTAATACATAGTTTACCATTTTACCCTTGGTCATTAAATCATTCAACCATCAAAATAATACCATTTATGTCCATTCCCAGTATCAATGGTCTATTTACAGCATAAGGACTTCACATTTAATCAACCATAGCAATTAAACACATTTAACATATAGAATGCCACTTTTGCATTTTACGCGATTTAGTCTTTTTCTCAAATTAAGCATTCAAATGCTCAAATTATTTCACGAAATTTTCACACATATATAATCACATGCTATAAACACCAAAAATAATATTAAAATAATTTTCTAGCCTTGAATTTGTGGTTCTGACACTACTATTTCGATTTAGATAAAACCAGGTTGTTACACTATGGTTGAAATGAATGAATCTAAACACAGTTGGTATTAAATTTAATCATCACAAGAATTATATTAATTATTGAATTAATTTAATTTTACAGTTAAATAATAAACACAATATATGTACAAATTCATTGTATAAGAATAGAGAACATAATTAAAATAAATGCATGAATTTGATTCATATAAAATATTCATTATGATCTGCTTTACAAATTATTAAAATAAAGTATTATAATAATTAATTTGGACAAACATAAAATATATATGGAAATTAATATCCTTTTGGAAAGGATATTACACTGTGATATTTTCATATATATTCTGGCACCAAAAAGGGGATTCCATTTTTTTTAAAGAATATTAAATAAGAGAAAAGGAAAAATAAAATGAAACCCTAGGGTGCAAAAAAGTGTTAACCAACATAAACCACAAAAAGAAAAAAGAACCTAGGTCTAGCAGCTACATTTTTCGGAAAAACTCTCTGAAACATTTAGTGAGAGTTTTTTTTCGTTCGTTCGTTTGTAATAGGGTAGACTACGTAGAGGCCGAGATGATTTTGTTGTGGATTTGGACCGGTAGTGTGCGAAGGGCATTAAAATAATAATGGTTCCTTCCTATTTTTCGGAGTACGAAAGGTACATTTTTCAAACCTTTTCTTCCCGGTTCATTCCTTGTGCATGGATTCCTAGTTTGGATCGTCAAAATAATTTTTTCGCTGTGCCATGAGGCTTCCCAGTGATCCAAAAGTTAGGATTATAAAAATGGTGAACAATCCACTCAACATATCTTAACTTATGCCTAGGATCAAGAACCAAAGTAATGAAAATCAACACATTCACATTCTTAACATTTGCCTAATACATATCAAATTTTAGCTTCATTTGGCGTGCCATACTCTTAAGCCCATCATTCAAGCCATCAACTTAATGATTAATTATATACCCAATATCATATATTTCTTCCACAAAGGTATTACTAATCATATACCTTGATCTAGAGAAGCTCAATGTAGTCTCATAAAAGATTTCAAGAAAAGGCAAGAAACAAGCAACTTTGTCCCAATCCTCATCATCAAGAGCACCACCAACTTTCCTAAGCTCTTTTGTGTAAGGTAGGTACTTAGTTTTCATATTTTTGAATGCCTTTCTATATACCAAAGCACTTTTAAGCATGGAATAGGTGGAATTCCACCTTGTTTCAATATCCAAGCAAACAAGACCTTTACATTTTATATTCTACTCTTCAACATAATATTTAAAATTTTGAAGCCTTGCAAAGGAAGACCTCACAAATTTTACAACAGCACAGACTCTCATAATAGAAACATCAACATCATTGAGCCCATCTTTAACAACCAAATTCAGAATATGTGCAGCGCATCTTATATGCAAAAATTCAGCATTAAACACACTTCCACCCCATAAGTTAACAATTTGCTTGAAATACTTGATCATTAGATCATTAAAACTAGCATTATCAACCATTGTAGTCAATATCCTCTTAAGACCCCATTCTAGTAGACACTTTTAACAGCGCTACTGATAAGCTCCCTAGAATGACCAGCAATTGAGCAAAAGTTAATAATCATTTTATGTAATTTCCAAGCATCATCTATGAAATAGGCAGTAAGAAACATATATGACAATTTTTAACCAGATGTCCATGTATTAGTGGTAAGACATACCTTAGAAAACAAATTCTTGAAAAATTTCTTTAACGTCTTCCTTTTTTTCAATAAAAAGAGCATAACAATCTCTTATAATAGTAGCACATGAAGGAGGAACAAAATCAGGAATGGCAATCTTGCAAAAGTAACGAAAACATTCACGTTCAACAAAACTAATTAGCAACTAATCAATAATCACCATTTTAGCAAGTGCTTGTCTAATCTCATCTTGATCAAAACAGCATAATCTAGAAACACTAATAGTTTCTATGGTCCCATCAGCGTTGCACTTTGTCTAGGCTAAAAGGGGCTTTCTTATCTAGGTTAAAAGGGGCTTTCTTACACCGACTACTGTGATGCTTCATTGCATTAGTTCCAGTGTTAGATGAACAAACTATCTTTCCACCATAATAAATACATTCAGCATGACTTTTATCACTGTCAATTTTTCTAAAATGATCCTAAATAGTAGAAGGTTTTCTCTTTTTAAGTCCATCTGTTGTAATTTCATCGGCTTCTCCCATTTCCTTTTGTTTTTTGCACTTGTTGGAGTCTCCATCACCATTTTAGCCTTTTTCAGGTTCCTTAGACTAATCAATTAAGGAAGATATCTTCTTTAATTCATCATCATTTTCCCCAATCGTCGACATATTCTTAAAAAAAACATATACTTTTGTTAATTATGATTCGTAGAACAAACAAAGTACACATGAGCTTTGGTTTAGTTTATTTACATTTATATGCCTTCTTCCTTATATGGAAGAAAATTAGCCCTACCGTCATTGGTTAAACACATGCAAAAAGTGAAAACATAAAGAGAAATTCAAAATGCCAACATTATACAATGAAAGGTGAAAGCAATGAAAACCATGATAACAAATACTCTTGGTTGAAATTTTGAACTTTTATCATAAACTAATCTAGAAAAAATAAGCAGAAAATTAGATGATTCAACTACTATAACTCAATTACTTATTCTCATAGTGCTGGTAGAAAATGTGACCTAAATAAAAACCAAGAGAACAGTTAAGATAATAATTACAGTCAAAATAATTAATTAAGAAATGAGTTTTTCATAAAGACAGTATCATCAAAACAATTTAAATTACAGTCAACAAATAACATCAGAAAAAAGGAACATGATTTATGAATAGAAACTATCCATAGAGCATAGACAAGAACAAAGTACATTCAGAAAAAAAAGAAGTATAAAACCGTTTTCTATGATTAAACAGACTGCAGAATACAATCGATGAAAGTCTGATTGACTAATACTAGACAAAGTTAATAGCAAACCATTCGTCTCCTCATTCCTATAGGGTCACAACATGAGGTATAAAATGGAAACAATCAAGCAATATTTAGAATCTTTAAACATAATAATAGTAAATATGTAACACCCCAACCCATATCCATCGTTGGAATAGGGTTACAAAGCATTACCGTAGAATCTTAACTAAAAACATTCAATTCCAAACATTTCATAATTCATAGCAATTTCATTCAAACACATGCATATTGTCCCTTATTTGAGCCCTCAAGGCCCAAGAAATACATTAAAATCGATTCAGGACTAATTCGGAAACATTTCAAACCTTAAGGGAAAAGATAATTTTTTTTACCCCTAACATGTATCCATCACCAAAATAGGGTTACGAGGCATTATTGATCAATATACATCATAAAACATACATAACTCATACATTTATGCATTCATACTCACATACCATTCAACACAATCACATTGTCCCTTATTAGGGCCTACGAGGCCTTAAACATGCTTTAAAAGTGGTTCGGGACTAAACCAATAACATATGGAAATTTTAAAAACTTAGAAATTTTTCAACCATACAGCGGTCACAGGCCCGTGTGAACAATTCGTGTGCCTCACACGGCTCCAAACACACCCGTGTCTCAGGCCGTGTGGAAACAGGGCATACATACTGACTTGGGTCACACAGTCGACCACACGCTCGTGTGTCTAGCCTGTGTGGCCTTCGAAGTGGCCACACGCCCGTGTGCCAGGCCGTGTTCTAGGCCGTGCCAAAACTGTGAGGTATACTGACTTATGCAACAAGGCCAAGTCACATACCCGTGTACTAGCCCGTGTGCCAATTAGGGGGTATACTGACTTGTACCACACGGCCGGTCACATGCCCGTGTGTGAGACCATGTGGAGCATACTGACTTCATTTCAATATCAACACCACGGGACACACAGTAGTGTAACATGACCGTGTGTCGCACACGACCAAGACACACGCCGTGTCTCTGCCCGTGTGGACAAAATTAGGCCATTTGCAAGGCCAATCTACCACCCTTATTGCACATACCTATATAATCTCAAATGGTACCATTTCAAGACACAAATATGCAGCCAAAAGTCATCAACCAGTACACAATCATACCATATCCATTTTAAACAAATTCAATACCATTTTCCTAATCAAATACTTATCAAATCAATTTCTAAAATCATACTTTATCAAAGCATTTCTCAAGCATTTATACTCCACAATTCAATTAACCATTTGCAACTATCAAAAAATAACTATAATCGTACAAAACATGCCAAATTAAACCATCACTCTTGACTATATATACAATCCAAAACATATGCATTTATAAGCCATTTCTAATAGCCAAACACACATCAATATTAACATCATTTACAAGCCAAATCTCATGGTTATAATTACAACCAAAATACCACATCTAGCTTATACATGCGATATACCATAGATGTTTAACTCAAAAGTACCAACTTAGATGTTTGATAGTGCGATGATGTTCCCGACAACTCCTCGGATCTGAGCTAGCCTTGATTCACTATAAAACATGGAAATATAACACAAAGTAAGCTTCATAGCTTCATACGCTCGTATATGAACAACTTAATTTATCAAATAAATACAATTCAACCAATTCTACATGACATAATCATATACACATTAACTACAAACCTTTCTCATGTCTCAAAACATGATTGAATACCATCTCATCGAACTTTCTCTATTTAATACTCGAATAGGTTTTGTACATACTTGCTTCACTTTGTACTAACCTCATTCTCGTTGACATTATTCGTTACCTGTTGAACCATTCAGAATAGAAATTGAGTACTCAAGACTCTCGTAAGATAAATACCTATACCATGGCCCATAGCCAAATTAAGGTAACTTACCAGAATAACTATTATCATGGCCCAAAGACAAATCATCCGATATGCATGGCCGGAAGCCAAATCAGTAAAACTCACACCCAAAGTGCTAATAACATGGCCCGAAGCCAACTCATTCGATATGCATGGCCCGAAGCCAAATCGGTATATCATCTTATAACATATCACCAATATCCAAAATCTATTCCTAAGGTTCAACCGGGATTTCTAGCTTGTCGATTCCATCTTCGAATATATCCGTAGAATCTATGTACACTTCATACATAAATGAAAGTCTCATAATCACAGTTTAGGCAATATTAAAGTATTTAACATACATTTAATAAGAAATTGTCACATACGAACTTACCTCGTGTTCAAAATTGACGGATCAAATCAACTACTCGACAACCTTGCTTTTCCCCTGATCTAAATCTGAATTCTTTCTTTCTTGATCTATATGAATTCAAAATTAACTTATTTATTCATCTGTTCATTCAATTTAGTCCAAAATTACTCATTTGGGCATTTTTACATATTAGCCCCTAAACTTTCATATTTTTACAATTTACTCCTTATTTCACAGATACACAAAATTCACATAAATTCATTAAACCCAAGCTTGGATGAATTACATATAGGTCCCTAGTAGCCCAAAGCTTTCATTTATTTCACATTTCAACCACTCAATTTTCACATTTCACAAATTAACCCCTTTTGGACATTTTTGTCAAAAATCACTTTACAAAACTAATTTAACTATCAATAAACTTTCATAATCTATCATAATTCACCAAAGAACACATAGATTTAACAATGGGAACTCCTAAAATCTTTAACAGTTTCAAAATTAAAGGTACAGACTAGCTAGAATATGAAGCAACGATCTCAAAAACGTAAAAATCATCAAAAAACTACCAATTGAGCTATGAAGATGTCGAACCCTAAAAGTTCATCAATGGCTTCTTTTCTTTCTTATTTTCGGTTGGAAAGATGATGATATGAATAAAATTTCATTTTATTTTATTTAACACATGATAATTATATTAATTACCATTATAACCTTAATGAAAAATCATTTAAAAAATCCATTAAATGTCCATATATGTCCACTTACACTTTTAATGGTCTAATTACCATTTAAGGCCATCATATTTAAAATCCAAAGTCAATTGACACCTTTAACTAATAGAATAGCACTTTTGTATTTTACGCGATTTAGTCCTTTTTCTCAAATTGACTATTCAAACGATAAAATTAGCTCACAAAAACTTCTCACATGTCAAATAACATGCTGTAAACACCAAAAATAATATTAAAATAATTTTTTGATATTGGATTTGTGGTTTTAAAACCACTGTTTCAATTTAGCTAAAAACAGACTATTACAACTCTCTCACCTTAGGGATTTTCATCCCCGAAAGTCTTACCAGTGAATAGGTTCGGGTATTGTTTTCTCATAACTTCGTCGGATTCTCATGTAGCTTCTTCAAATCCGTGTCAATGCCATGAGAATTTCACTAATGTGATTTTCTTATTTCTCAACTCTTTAATCTCACGAGCTAAAATTCGAATCGTTTCTTTAATGTATGATAAATCTGACTATATCTCCACTTCTGTCGGGGAAATGATATGCGAAGGGTCTAATCGATATTTTCATAGCACCGATACGTGAAACACATTATGTATCTTCTCTAACTTAGACGGTAAAGATAGTCGATATGCCACTGGCCCAACTCGCTCAATAATCTCATACGGTATGATAAATTGCAGACTCAATTTCCCTTTCCGACCAAACCGTAATATCTTTTTCCATGACGACACTTTCAAAAACACTTTATCTTTACTTTGGAACTCAATATCTTTTTATTTCAAGTCTGCGTACGATTTCTGTCGATCTGAAGCTGCTTTCAAACTATCGCGTATTACTTTCACTTTCTCTTTTGTTTCTCTGATTAGATCAACCCCGTGAATTTTATTCTCACTAAGCTCAATCTAGTACAACGGTGTTCAAATTTTATGACTGTATAGAGCTTCATACAGTGCCTTCTTTATACTCAATTGAAAGCTATTGTTGTAAGCAAATTCAATAAGCTGTAGATATTTTTCCCAGCTACCTTCAAATTCAAGAATGCAACAATGCAACATATCCTCATGTATTGAATAACTCGTTCAGATTGACCATCCGTTTGCGGGTGAAACACATTGCTAAAATGCATCTTTGTACCTAAAGCTTATTACAATTTCTTCCAAAATCGCGAAGTGAATCTCGAATCCCTATCTAAAACAATAGATAATGGCACTCCGTGTAATTGACCAATCTCTGAAATATACAACTCAGCCAATTTGTCAAGTGAATAATCCGTACATACCAGAATGAAATGAGCTGATTTCGTCAATCTGTCAACAACAACCCAGATCGCATCTTTCTTTTTCAGAGATAAGGGCAAACCCGATACAAAATCCATTGTTACTCTATCCCACTTCTACTCAGGAATCATAATAGGCTATAACAAACCTGACGGCACTTGATGCTCAGCTTCAACTTGGTGACAAATCAAACATTTTGAAACAAATTTTGAGAAATCTCGTTTCATGTCATGCCACCAATAAAGCTATTTCAAATTGTTATACATTATCATGCTTTTCGGATGTACTAATAAACAACGACTGTGTGTTTCATTTAGAATCTTCTAAATGAGCTCAAAATTTCTTGGTACACATATTCTATCATGAAACATCAAACAGTCATCAGGCCCTATTCGAAACTCCATATCAGAAATCAACTCACACTAAGCTCGTTTTGCTTGCAATTCATTATCAAATTTTTGAGCCTCACAAATCTGCTATAGAAATAATAGTCTCGCTTTTAACTTAGCTACTATAGTTCCATCGTCAGAAAAAGCTAATTGTGTGTTCAAAGCATGTAGAGCAAATAAGGAATTTCGGCTCAAAGCATCAACAACTACGGTCGCTTTACCCGGATGATAGTCAATCACTAATTCATAGTCTGTTAACAATTCTAACCATCTCTGTTGTCGCAAATTCAAATCTTTCTGAGTCATCAAATATTTCAAGCTTTTTTGATCGGTATACATATGGCATTTCTCACCAAACAAGTAATGACACCAAATTTTTAATGCGAACTAGGTCGTGTGTCAGATGATTCCTTTCATGCTGCTTCAACTGTCTCGAGGCATAAGCTACAACTTTTCCTTCCTGCATTAAAACACAACCCAATCCATTTAACAATGCATCACAGAAAACTATGAATTTTTTACCTGACTCAGGCTGTAACACTGGTGCCTCTGTCAATAATGCTTTTAACTGCTCGAAGCTCTATTGACACTTTTCTGACCCCTCAAATTTAACATCTTTTTAAAGTAATCTTTTCATTGGATTCGCAATCATCGAGAAACCTTTCACAAACAATCTATAATAGCTGGCTAGTCCCAAAAAACTACGGACTTCGGATACATTTGTCAGAGGATTCCAATCTATAATAGTAGAAATTTTGTTCGGGTCAACTCTGATACCCTCGATTGAAACTATATGTCCTAGAAAACTTACCTCTCGTAGCCAAAACTCACATTTTCTGAACTTTGCAAACAATTTTTTATCTCTCAGAGTTTGTAACACGATTCTCAAATGCTCGGCATGCTCAGATTCATCACGAGAATAAATCAAAATGTCATCAATAAACACAACTATGAATCGGTCTAAATTCGGTCTGAAAATCTGGTTCATCAAGTCCATAAAAATAGCAGGTGCATTTGTTAGTCTGAAAGGCATGACAACAAATTCATAGTGTTCGTACCTTGTTCTAAATGCAGTCTTTGGCAAATCTGAGTCTTTAACTTGCAACTGATAATAACCCGATCTCAAATCAATTTTTGAAAACACTGTTGCCCATTTTAACTGATCAAACAAATCATCTATTCTTGGCAAAGGGTATTTATTGTTGATCTTCACTTTGTTGAGCTGTCGATAGTCTATACACATTCTCATAATACCATTTTTCTTTTTCACAGATAACACCAGTGCACCCTAGGGGGAGAAACTTGGTCTAGTAAAATCTTTATCTGTTAACTCTTGCAACTGAGTTTTCAATTCTTTTAACTCTGTTGGAGTCATTCTGTACCGAGCTATCGATATTAACATTGTACCCAGTACTAATTCAATACCAAACTCAACCTCTCTAATAGGTGGTAAACCCAATAACTCTTCAAGAAATACATCTGGATACTCGCACACAATTGGTACTAATTCAATCTTTGTTTGAGTCACTTTCATATCAAGTACATAGGCAAGATAAGCTTCACACCATTTTCTCACAAATCTCTGAGCTAACATAGACGAGATCACAACTGGAAAACTATTCAGATCATTAGATTGAATTTAATAGTCTTATTATTCTGACATTTCAGTTCAATTGTCTTTTATCCACAATCCACTATAGCATCATGCATCGTTAGCCAATCCATACCCAAAATCATGTCAAATTCATTAAATGGCAACAACAACAGATTAACCAAAAAACAAAAATCTCGATACATTAACGGACAATTCTTGCAGTCTTTGTCAACCAAAACACATTTGCCTAAGGGGTTCGATACTCTAATCATAAATTCAGTAGACTCTACAGTCAAAGTCTTACTAGATACTAAATTCACTCTATAGGCAAAGTCTTACTAGATACTAAATTCATACATATATAAGAATAAGTTGATCCTGGATCTATCAATGCAATCACATTAGTATCATAAAGAGTGAAAGTACCAACGATAACATCTGGAGCTCTAGCAGGTGCTCTGGCCTCCTATCTCACAGCTGAATCCTTTGTCGACCCTCTACTACCACTAAAATTTCGGCAATTCTAGGTGGTCACGTCTATTCGACGTATTACTTGGTCTCACATTTTTAACTTTATTTTTCTCATCCAGCTCAAGGCAATCTCGAATGAAGTGATCTAGCGAACCATATTTGTAACAAGCTTTATTATTTTTATTCCAGCATTCTCTGAAATGTCATCTCTCACACTGCTGACACTCGAGTTTGTTGTCTTTCACACTGCCAATGCTCAATACTGATGTAGCTTGAGCTTTAAAACCTGAGTATTGTTTTCTACGATCTCTATTCAAATATTTGTTTGAAGCATTTGGGCGAGCTTACGAAACTCTAGATTTCTTTGATGATGATTGATACAGCTTACTCATTGATCTTTTTCTCGAGTCTCTAACTTCTAAATCCATGTTTCTCTTTTCTCTGCTAAGATCCTCAGCTTTACAAGCCCTTTCAACCAGAACGACAAATTCATTCGACCTGTCAATAAATCACTTGCACATTATTTCTTCAGTAGACACATACTCTTGAGCATACTTGCTTAACCGTACGAATTCTCTTTCATACTCGGTGATAGTCGTATGACCCTGCTTTAACTCTAAAAATTCTTTATTCTTTTGACCAAGGAATTGCTGACTTATATATTTCTTTCGGAACTTCGTCTGAAAGAATGGCCAGGTCACTTATTCTCTTGGAACCACGGATATCAACGTGTTCCACCATTGATGCACGGTGTCTCTCAGCAAAGATACAACACATT
The DNA here is from genome assembly GCF_025698485.1 of Gossypium arboreum. Lineage (NCBI taxonomy): Eukaryota > Viridiplantae > Streptophyta > Magnoliopsida > Malvales > Malvaceae > Gossypium > Gossypium arboreum. The sequence continues at coordinate 47,257,879 of NC_069079.1, forward strand.
TAATACATTCATCAAATATTCAAATCGTATTCTCAAGCCAAAACTCAGCTCTCTCAGCATCATCATCAACAGTAGCTCGGAACTCTTCAGCCCAATGTTTACGAATCTTGTCTACTGGCGATTTGTTCAACCGTATTGAATCCACAACTTGAGGAAGAATAGGGATTTGTTGAGGAATAGGTGGGGGTGGGGGTTGTTGAATAGCCGGATTTGTCCGGACATACTGAGTTAACCACTCATTCATCATCTGGAAAAAGGCTTCTTTAGCCTCACCTCCATGACTACTCGACACGAGTCAAGAATTAGATGGCGCCGTCCCTTAAGTAGGGGTGGGCGCATTACTCTCTACATCATCAGCTATACTAAAACACAATTTAAGCTGTCAGGAATCATCACACTATTGCAGAGTATATATGGAAAGTATAGCTAGACTATCATACGCGCTACGTTAGTCCTAGAATCTACTAAACCGTAGCTCTAATACCAATAAACTGTAACACCCCTAACCCATATCCGTTGCCGAAATAGGAATACGAGGCATTACCAATCAATATACATCATAAAACATACATAACTCATACATTTATGCATTCATACTCACATACCATTCAACACAATCACATTGTCCCTTATTAGGGCCTACGAGGCCTTAAACATGCTTTAAAAGTAGTTCGGGACTAAACTGATAACATACAAAAATTTTGGAAACTTAAAAATTTTTCAACCATACAACGATCACACACCCGTGTGAACAGGCCGTGTGCCTCACACGGCTCCAGACACATCCATGTCTCAGGCCGTATGGAAACAGGGCATACATACTGACTTGTGTCACACGGCCGACCACACGCCCGTGTGTCTAGCCCGTGTGCCCTTCGAAGTGGCCACACACGTCGTGTTCCAGGCCGAGTTCTAAGCTGTGCCAAAACTGTAAGGTATATTGACTTATGCAACAAGGCCAAGTCACATGCCCGTGTGCTAGGCCGTGTACCAATTAAGGGTATACTGACTTGTACCACACAACCGGTTACATGCCCATGGGTGAGACCGTGTGATGCATACTGACTTCATTTCAATATCAACACCAGGGGACACACGGCCGTGTAACATGACCGTGTGTCACACACGGCCGAGACACACGCCCGTGTCTCTTCCCGTGTGGACAAAATTAGGCCATTTGCAAGGCCAATTTGCCACCGTTATTGCACATACCTATATAAGCTCAAATGGTACCATTTCAAGACACAAATATGAAGCCAAAAGTCATCAGCCAAATACATAATCATACCATATCCATTTCAAACAAATTCAATACCATTTACCTAATCAAATACTTATCAAATCAATTTCTAAAATCATACTTTATCAAAGCATTTCTCAAGCATTTATACTCCACAATTCAATTAACCATCTGCAACTATAAAACCATAACTATAATCATACCAAACATGCCAAATTAAACCATCACTCTTGACTATATATACAATCCAAAACATATACTTTTACAAGCCATTTCTAATAGCCAAACACAATCAATATTAACATTATTTACAAGCCAAATCTCATTGCTATAATCACAACCAAAATACCACATCTAGCCTATACATGCGATATACTATAGATGTTTAACTCAAAAGTACCAACTTAGATGTTTGATAGTAGGATGATGTTCCCGACGACTCCCGGATCCGAGCTAGCCTTGATTCACTATAAAACATAGAAAGATAACACAAAATAAGCTTCATAGCTTAGTAAGCTCGTATATGAACAACTTAATTTATCGAATAAATACAATTCAACCAATTATATATGAAATAATCATATACACATTAACTACAAATCTTTCGCATGTCTCAAAACGTGATCAAATATCATCTCATCGAACTTTCTCTATTTAATACTCAACTAGGTTTTGTACATACCTATTTCGCTTTGTACTAACCTCATTCTCATTCACATTATTCATTACCATTGAACTATTCAGAATAGAAATTGAGTACTCAAGAGTCTCGTAAGATAAGTACCTATACCATGGCCTGTAGCCAAATCAAGGTAACTTATCCGAAGAACTATTATCAAAGCCTGAAGCCAAATCATCCGATATGCATGGCCCGAAGCCAAATCGGTATAACTCGCACCTGAAGTGCTAATAACATGGCCCAAAGCCAACTTATCCGATATGCATGGCCCGAAGCAAAATCGGTATATCATCTTATAACATATCACCAATATCCAAAATCTATTCCTAAGGTTCAACCAGGATTTTTAGCTTGTCGATTCCATCTTCGAATATATCTGTAGAATCGTATGTACAATTCATATATTAATGAAAGTCTCATAATCATATTTTAGGCAGTATTAAAGCATTTAACATACATATAATAAGAAATTGTCACATAAAAACTTACCTCATGTTCAAATTTGACGGATCAGATCAACTACTTGACAACCTTGCTTTTCCCCCGATTTAAATCTGAATTCTATCTTTCTTGATCTATATGAATTCAAAATTAACTTATTTATTCATCTGTTCATTCAATTTAGTCCAAAATTACTCATATGGGCATTTTTACACATTAGCCCCTAAACTTTCACATTTTTACAATTTAGTCCTTATTTCACAAATACAAAAAATTCACATAATTTCATTAAAACCAAGCTTGGCCGAATTACATATAGGTCCCTAGCAGCCCAAAACTTTCATTTATTTTACATTTCAACCACTCAATTTTCACATTTCACAAATTAATCCCTTTTTGACATTTTTGTCAAAAATCACTTTACAAAACTAGTTTAACTATCAACAAACTTTCATAATCTATCATAATTCATCAAAGAACACATAGATTCAACAATGGCAACTCCCAAAATATTTAACAGTTTCAAAATTAAAGGTACGAGCTAGCTAGAATACGAAGTAGCGATCTCAAAAACGTAAAAATCATCAAAAATCAAGCTCAAAACACTTACCAATTGAGCTATGAAGATGTCGAACCCTAAAATTTCATCAATGGCTTCTTTTCTTTCTTATTTTTGGTTGCAAAGCTGATGATATGAATAAAATTTCATTTTATTTTATTTAACATATGATAATTATATGAAAAATCATTTAAAACATCCATTAAATTTCCATATATGTCCACTTACACTTTTAATGGTCTAATTACCATTTAAGACCATCATATTTAAAAGCCAAAGCCAATTGACACATTTAACTAATAGAAAAATACTTTTGCATTTTACGCGATTTAGTCTTTTTTCTCAAATTGACTATTCAAACGATAAAATTAACTCACAAAATTTTCACACATATCAAATAACATGCTGTAAACACCAAAAATAATATTAAAATAATTTTATGACATCGGGTTTGTGGTTCCAAAACCACTGTTCTGATTTAGCTAAAAACGGGCTGTTACACACACGGCTGAGACACACGTCTGTGTCCCATGTCGTGTGGACATTCGAAGTAAGGACACGCGGCTGTGTCCCAGCCTGTGTCCGTACCCGTGTAACTCTCTAACTTGGGTCACACGACCAAGCCACACGCCCATGTGCCAGGCTATGTAACTGCCTAACTTGGATGCCTTAAAAACCTACAGGGGACACACGACCAAGACATATGCCCGTGTCTCAGGCCGTGTGGACATGAAATTTGCCAAATTTAAGCCATTTTCATCTCCAACTCCAATATATACCTAAAATCATTTTTTTCCCACATAATAAACCTCAAAATAAACCAATTCATTCATGAAATAATCCATTCAATGTACCAAAATAATTCATCCAACCAATATGCCCACAAGGCACCTCAATTTCAAGAAACCAACAATTCATCTAAACATGCCAAACATTTATCAAAGTTAAGTAGCATAACTTATTATAAACAAAGCTAATTCACATAACATACATTAAGTATTCAAAAATTATCATTTGGCACCAAAACATTTATACATTTTCTACTTATAAATGTTCCAAAAAGTTTACCCAATTATGCACACAAGTTCAACTATCTTTTACTAGCAACAAGCATAACATAACAACTTTCAATATTTACATCTATACAAAATATCTAAGTACTAAAGACTCTTCCTAATACATGCCACTTAAACCAACTAGCAAGAACCAAAATGACTACCAAGATGTTGATGATAGTGTGTGAGCTTCCGAGCCAATCCAATCAATGCAAAAATTCCAAAGGTCCTACAAGAATAAATCAAACTAATAAGCACCAAAAAGCTTAGTAAGTTCGGTATTAACTTTATTTATTAATTAACCCAAAAGCAATCAAATTGATGTAAAATTTCAATACATTGGCACAAAGCCTGCTAGGCACATAGCCCAAACATCACCGGCACATAGCCTGCTAGGCACACAGCCTGAATATCACCAACACAAAGCCTACTAGGCACATAGCCCTAATAACATTACATTTCTATTTCTTTAAACATAACTAAGTGAAATTCATGATTTAACCAATAATGAAAAGCATGAAATATTCAATACAATTAATAGTAACCATATAACGAACTTACCTGAACTGAATCGTAAAAATTGCAGAAGTTCAGGGACTATTCTGCTATTTTTTCTTTTCCTCGAATATCTACGGAATCTTGATCTATAAAGTAAAATTATTCAATTATTAGCATATATTTCATTTCAAATCCATTTTACAATTAATACAATTTTATTTTTCAAATTTACACAATTACCCCATACTTTTACAATTTTTACAATTTAGTCCCTTAACTCAAAATTCATCAAATTAATTGACTTTCTCATGGAAATATTTTATTAAAATATACTACGCCTCCAACATCTCCTAATTAATATCAAATTCACTATCAAACCTTAATATTTTGACATTTTCACCATTTAATCCTAAAATCAAAATCTAACAAAAATCACTTTACAAATTCATCAAATAACATACTCAAAGCTTCAAATGCATGATATTCAACAAAAACATTCAATATTCATCACTGGAAATGTAACACCCCTTACCCGTATCCAACGCTGGAATATGGTACGAGGCATTACCAAACTTGTACTCATACATTCATGTAATAATCTAGCTATAAAATTCTTTTTAAAACAACTTCATTCATACATACACAAATTGTCCCTACTATGGGCCTACAAGGCCCAAAAATGGCCATCAGAAAAGGATCGGGACTAAATCGGAAACTTTTAGAAAGTTGGGAAAATTTTCCCCAATAAAGAGCCACACGCCCGTGTGGGACAGGGGACACGGACGTGTGCTCTTGACAAGCCCGTGTTCTCTAGCTGTGTAACTCTCTGACTATGACATCAACACCAATTTAGGGTCAAACGCCCGTGTGGCCGGACCATGTAGTCAATTAGAATTAAATGAATTTTTCACAAAAAGGTGCAGACTTCATACGGCCAGATTACGCACCAATGTGGGTAGGCCGTGTCTCTTACACGACCAAGACACATGCCCGTGTCTTAGCCCATGTGTTTACTACTGAGCATACTGACTTGCAAAATTAGGGTGCAGGGGACACATGACCATTCAACACGCCCGTGGGGCAGACCGTGTATCACACACGGCCTGGACACATGCCCGTGTGTCTACCTGTCTAGACAATTTGAAGGTTATTTTCCAAGCCACTTGCCACCCTTAATCACTCATGCATTTAAGCATAATTCATTGCATGCAACATGAGATACTTAGACACTCAATATTCAATACCATAGCACTTTCACATCTTTATAATATCATTCTATTGCACAATTCCCTTGATCCTACCATTTGGAAGCATTTTATACAAACTTCATGCAAATCAACTTAATTATCAAAATTCCAAGTTGCACATTTATAACTATTGTCATCTTAGATAATTAAACCATTCCTTATCTCCTAGCATTTATTCTATACATCTACATACATCCACTAAGCAACCATATTCCATGTCATCAAGACAATATCTCATCATATATCCATCACACAACCACATAGCACATCATCAAGGCATCAACACATGCATGCATGAACAATTAGATATTACAACCCAAAAATCAATCATGAGTCATATCATATGGCTGTTACAAAATGAATCATCAACATCATAGGCCTTCACAATTTGGCCAAATAGCATGACACATATCACAAAATGACCAAGTCCCCTACACATGCCATACTCAAAATAACAAGTTCACTATACCCAATGTTCTTTTGATAGTGTGATCAAATGCTCTGACAACTTCCGATCCCCGAGCTAGCTTGGCGGAACTACAAAGGATGGAAAAAAAAAGGAGAGTAAGCATTTAAGCTTAGTAAGTTCACATGCAAATAATATGCAATATTAGTAAACCATAATCATGCAAAAACAAAATAGCATAACCATCAAGATTATTCATCATTCAAATATTATAGCTCATTTATCAAGTATTCATATATACATATATGAATATACTTTCTCGTCACATATCATCCTTTAACAAGGCATCACTCATGAGTATAATGTACGTACCTGTACATATCCGTAGCATATCAAATAACTTTACCTTCATTACTATGCCCATCTCAGGACTTTCATCACATCATTCATTATAATACCCGTTGAACACTCGGAATACTATTGGATACACAGAAACTTGCACATAAGTGCCACATAAACATACACAGTCGAAGCTACCTCATATCATGCAAGGCTCGCAATGAAGCTACTCATGGGCTTGCTCATATAAGCTATCAATCAAGGTGTAACTACACGGGCTGCTCACAAAAGCTGTCAGGTATCCGACCACTCACGGATTACCTAGCGACCGGTAGGACACACAAGACCACTGCCCCAAACTCAATCACATGTATCGCATCTATTAGGAACTCAGACCACTCAACGAGCTCGGATGCTCGCATCCATAATGAACTCGGACCACTCAACGAGCTCGGATGCCACATATATCACGAACTCGAACCACTTAATGAGTTTGGACTTCTTAATTCCTAGTGACATGTCACTTGTATCCTAGACTATTCTTAAGGTTCAAACAGGATTTTCCTCACTTGCACAAGGCATACTTTGTCGAACTTGCTCATGATGTCGTATGTAACGGCCATAATATCATTTATGCTTTCATAACAACCAATAAGCATATAACTCATAATAACAAGAAAACATTTATCACATAATATCAAAACATTAAAAACATGCTACAACACCATATTATTTGCATATGCACTTACCTTGGTACAAAAATGATGGTAATCGAGCCTAATCGTCGTATACTTTATCTTCCCTCGATTAAGACCCAGTTCACGTTTCTATAATGCCAAATTTAACTTTTTATTAATCACATTACTCAAATCTATCCATAATTCATGCTTTGGTAAAATTACCTTTTTACCCTTATCTTTCCACTTATTTATGATTTAGTCCCTAGGCTCGTAAAATGAAATGCATGCATTTTCTTGGTTACCCAAGCCTAGAAGAACCTTTACTATGCTCATATCAGCCCATATTTTCCTTTATTTCACATTATTACTACCCAGTTTTACACTTTTACAAACAAGCCCCCTGCTTAGGTGTTTTCACTAAAAATCACCTAGTAAAAGATGTTTATCATGCTCAAACATTCATATTACTCCATTAATCAACAAAATACATTCATGTTACACATGGGTCAAATTTCATACATGGACCCTAGCACAAAATATAGCTAGAAATGGGTAGATCATGCTTCAAAGACTTTAAAAATATGATGAACATTAAAATCGGGTCTAAAGAGCACTTACAATCAAGCTTGGAAATGTTGAACAAAACCCTAGCTATGGCTATTGAGAAATTCGGCCAACACTTGGAGAAGATGGACACATTTTTGCTTTGATTTTCCCTTTTTATTTTTTTAATTACTAAATGACCAAAATGCCCTTAGGGTCTTTCCTTCAAATTTTTCCTATGCATGTCCATTTTTGTCCAATATTATAAAAATTGGTCAAATTGCTAATTAGGACCCTCTAATTCATAATCTAAAGCAATTTCATGCTTAAAGCTTCTAGAATGTAAGTTTTGCATTTTATTCTATTTGATCCCTAAAGTTCAGTTAGACATTTTATGCATAGAATCTCTTCATGAAACTTTCACATAAGCATGCATTCATATCGTAGACCTCATAAGAATCATATAATATGTGGTCTCGAAACCACTGTTCCAACTAGGCCCTAATTTGAGATGTTATAGAAAACTTCCAAAATTTTTAACAGAATCAAAAACGAAGGTATGGGCTAGCTGGACCTAGTTACAACGACCTCAAAAATATAAAAATTATAAGAAATGGGTAAGAATTCAACTCATAGAAATTTTCTTGGCCAATTCTCCTAGCTTGAGAACTTTGAATTTCAACTATGGAAGGTGAAAATGAAGAACATTTTTCTTTTACTTAATTTTGTTTTAATTTCATTTTGATTACAAATTTGCCATCCATTATACATTAATTTATTATTTTCACTTACTTAGCTGTCTAACATTAGCTATTAGAGGCTAACTGCTATATTGGTCTCCCCTCATGTGGTTAATAGGCTAATTAGTCATTTAATTAAACTAATTACTAACTTTTACATCTTTTTCAGTTTAGTCCTTTTTCTTTAATTAACTATCTAAACATTAATATTTCTAAACCAAATTTTAATACGACTCTAATGAATCTATAAAAATTCTAAAACAATATTTACGAGTTGACATAATGAAAATTTTTTATCCCGAAACTATTGTTCTGTCACCACTGAAAATCAGCATTTACGGTTGTTATAAAATATCCATAATTTCTAATTTTCTATCACCCAAAAGATTTGCAAAGCACCATAGTGAAATAAAAAACAAAAGCTCAAACTGATTGACTAGTATACCAAAGAGAAAACAAACAAAAAAACAAACAACAACAAAACAAAAACAAAGAAGTTTGAGAAGAGACGAAGAGAAGACGGTTAGACTGAAATATTGAATAGTAGTGCTCACTTGAGCTTTGAGACAGTGACGAGCGGCAATGGTGAGAGCGGTCAGAGTGGGGATGGTGAGAGCGGTCAAACAGCGAGTGACGAATGGTCACATATGGTCAGTCGATCAGTAGGAGTAGGGTTGATGGGGATGATTTGCGTAGGAGAATTGAACGAGTGGGATAATGATTTAGTAATTAGGGTAAAAAATTGGGAATCAGTTTAAGTTTTAACTAAAAGAATGTAAATAATTTAAAAATAAAAAAAATACAAATACACATAAGTAACCGTGTTGGGTACCCATGGAATTTAGAACTTGTGGCCCCGGCCCGACCCATGAACTTGTAAAAAATAGCGGGTCAGGTACCCAACCCGTAAATTTTTTTAAAATAAAAAATACCCATTTATTTTTTTACCGAGTCAACAAGTCGAGTATCTCGGGTCAGATATTTTTGAACACTCATACTTATATTAATTTTTTAGTTAAATAAGCCATTAAAGTTCTTAATTTTAATTAAAGTATTTTTATCTTTTCTTTTATTTTTACATATATCATATTTTTATTAATTAAAAAATTTAATTTAAATCTCTCTAAACATTCGAATATATTGAATTTAACTCTTTTGATCTAGCAAATCTATACTTTTTTTTTAATTTCTTGATTGAGTTGTTATAAAATATCGTTTCATATTATAATATTTGATGGTACTTTAACCTTTTCATTATTTATTGTATAATATTTTCAAACACAAATATGTATTCTAAATACGTGATTTTCACACACATGCATGTGATAGAATGCCTAGTATTGATAATATTATTAATTGAGTTTGTGTCACATGTCAACTCAATATTAATTTAAGATTGATGACAACACCATGATAAATAATTTTAAAACGTTTAATATTCGAAAATGATGTATTTATATGTTTAATTTTCATTTTACACACAATTTAATTTAATTTTTTCATTTTAATATCATACATATTTTATATGCTATTATGATTAATTAGTTCCAAATCATACATTTTTATTTATAATATATTATTTTGAACACACATTTATATTTTAAATATATAATTCCCATACACACATGCGTATAATAGAATTTCTAATAATGTATAATGAAATTTGAAGTAAATGGTGATTAACCCTCAATTCTTACAAATTATTCATGAATTAAATGATTGATTTGAAGTTATTTAAAAAAAGGAGTTTTAATCTATGTAACCAATAAAATTTTAGTCTATGCTATTTTTCTATTAATATTTGAGTGTTTTAACCTAGTGGATGCTAATAAAATTGAGTGTAAATTATTCTATTAATGATTAAATTAGATGTAAGTTTTCGTTTTGGACACTTAATTTAAAAAGTTATAATTTGGTTTAATATTTTCATAATTATTTTTGTCACTTGATTATAAAGTGGTATTTTTGGATTGCTATAATAATAATTTCAGTTCTCAATTTTATATTTTCTATCAATTTGACCTTGATTATATAAAATGATAAAATTTAAAATTATTTTTAAAATTTAAAAATTCTAAAATTAAAAATTATTAAAAAGTAGATAATTTTTTAAAATAAATAAAGTGAGAGAAAAGGATGGAAAATTGCTTTTAAACTCTCTAAAATTTCTCTCTGCATTATATATGTATAGAAAAATTCGATTCCTATTCTTTAAAATAGCAAAAAAAATATTAAGTAAATTTATTGGTTCTCTGTTCTTTACCTTTTATGTTTCTTCACATCACTTTTTCGTTATAAGAAAAGAAAAGTTGAGAATAGAATTGTTTTATAATTTGAGTTTTGAAAAATAATTCAAATAAATTGAAATTTTGAATTAAGTCTGAAAAATTTGTAGTATATTTTGTATTTTTGGCTAAAATTGGCAATAGAGTCTATTTCACAAACATCTATAATATCAATTTTCGATGTTCTTCAAGAGCATGGAACTCGACTTGAGGATATTATATTACTAATTTAGTTTTGAAAAACACTGAGAAAGCATGTAATGATTTAACTTTTTTGTTTTGTTCTCTTTATATTTTGTTATTGGACCCTATTTAATGATAACTATTTCTCATACATATTAATTCTTCAACAACAATATATTCGAGTTTTTATTTTTCTAGAATTGTTATATAGAATTTTTTTATTTTTTAAAAATAGTTTTGAGTTCTTTTTATAACTTTTTATATAGAAACAAGGCTAAATTGATAGAAAATATAAAAATTGAGGAGTAAATTTGTTTATACTAATTAAAAAGTGTCACTTAAATTGGTGACTAAAAAGCAATTTAAAAATGTTAATGACCAAAAAAATTTATTCATAATTTAATAACTAATACCGTAGTTTACTTTTAAATTAAAAGAGTATGTTTGATGGCTATGATCATTCCGTCTGACAGTTTGGAAGTTGTTAAAACCATTCTTGGAAACTCTTCCACTGTTTCAAATTCTGTCTTGATTAGGCAATTTCATATTATTTTGTCTCAGGAAAACTAGTAGTTCTTGCGGTATATCCTCAAGAAACAGAATTAAGTTGCGGATTACTTAGCTAAACAAACCTTAACCGAGAAAGACAACTTACAAGTCCCTGAAGTCCCTCCTATGATGGTTCGCACCTTTATTGATATGAATAAATCTACAAATGTTTCTTTTGCCCAAATTGTGCTATGTAATTAATTTAGTATCATCTTTTTATATAAAAAAATATATGTTTGAGTGTTTAATCCCATACTTATTTTTTTTTACTTGATGCTATCTCTTTATTATTATTTTTTGTACACTTTTGAGCATAGATTAAATCATGACATGTGTAAAAGTAAAAGAAAAGGAATTTTTTAATTAAAATTAAAGATTTTAATGGATAAAGTTCATAGATTATGAACTTATTTAATTAGAAAATAAGGGTTTGTTTAAATATAATGTAATTGATATTTTTATATATTAACTTTATTTTTTAATATTTTATAATCTTATGTAATTTTTGTTATTTTTAAATTTTTAAAACATTCATGCATTTTTCCGTTTTACATAATTTTTAATTAAAAATGAATTTTTTATGTATTTTTATTTTTCAGTTTTATATATATTTTAATTTTTTTAGAATTAATACAAATTTGATAGAATATTTAAATGTCGTGCTAAAGTTTTTAAAATAATAATGTATTTTTTTTGTTAGAATATAAATTTAGAACAGAACTATTTCACTTTTAGTGCAATTCATTAACGGTCAAAAGTGATTATCTAATATATTCTTCCAACCAAACTCTCACATAATACGGTAGATCTTTCAAAATAATCAATTGATCAGTTTTATCTTTATTCGCCTTAACTATACAGTTAACAACTTTATTAATATAATTTTTTAAGGATTAAGATAAATTGAAAATTTTTGGAATTTCAATAATCAAATATTAAATATCCTATTTCAGTTACTTGTTCCAATCATTGATGTATCTTAATCAATTTTTTATTTCTCATATAATTATTTTTAATTTTTAAAAATTACCCCAAGTCTAATTGAATCAGATGATTTTGGCATCTCTTTGTAGATAGATGTGTTACGTCTGATTCCAAAAAGAAATTTTAAACTCGGGCTTGGATTCAGCTTGTACAAATGAGTCATTTATTATTTAAAAATAATAATAATAACAATTTTTTAGTTACATTTAACTAAAATGTATATAAATATTCGTATAAAACTATTTGTATACATTTAATTTTTTTAATAATAAATTAGACTGGACCGAACCAATCTGAAATTTGAGAAAAGTTAAACCGAAAACCAGTTTAAAACGGATCAGACCGAGTGACCCGTCCGGCGATTAACACCTCTAAGTTTGTCGAGCATTCCAAAATTATGAGCGAGATACATACGCAAACGCATTTGAAACCATTAATGAAGATCAGAGTTATCAATAATGTGTAGACCTACCTTTTTGTCTTCAGGGTGTATGCCAGGCGCCTTGTCCCCTTATTAATGGTGCAATTCCAACTTTAGTCCCTTCTAAATTAATAATTCAATATAATCTTTTTCAACTTTTTTCTTACATGAAAATAAAAACTATAATTTTAGCTCCTCTAACATACAAAAATTCAGTTTAGTTTATTTTAATAATTTTTTAATTTTAGCTTCTTTAAATTTTTTAGATTTTATCTCCCTGTCACAATATTTTTGGCTTCCCGTTTGTTTTATATTTGCACATAATAATACTTAGTGTATTTCTATGTATGGTTCTAGCTTTCAAGTCTATTGGCATTAGGAGTCTTCAAGTTTTATTTTAAAACTGAATTAATCAATTAAATCGATTTAATTCAATTAATTAATCCGTGATTAAATTTAATTTGATAAAAAGGTCGATTAATAATTTTTTGAAATTTTAATTATCGGTTAATTTAATTTAAAATCAGACAATTAACTGAATTACCCAATTAATCAAAATATTTGTTGTTTTCAAGACTTATATAGTGTTTGATTGTTAACTTTCAAGACTTATGTAGTATTTCTAATGTCTTATTTGTTGTTTTCACCTCTATTTAAAGTTTTTGAACTGTTAAATAGAATAAAATGAACATTAGTAATGTATTTTTATATGTTCTATACTTATTTTAACCAAAAGAAAAAACATATAAAATTGGTTAATTCAGTTAACCAATCGAATTAATAAAAATAATTCGACTTGGTTAACGATTAAAGATTTTTACATTTCGGGTAATTCGATTAATTGAAATTCAATTCGAGTATTAAGAATGCATCGTTTCAACACCTCTAATTGGTATTTTGAAATATATTTTATATATTTATAGTTCAACTTTTTTAATTAAATATATATTAGATATACAAATTTACTTTGATTACATACATGTAAATATGTTATTTGCAAATATAAAATTTAAAATTAGAAATAAAATATAAAATTGCACATAAATTTTGGTTTAATTCGTAATATTATACATGAGCTTTTGTTTAATTTGAATATTATGCATGAACTTTGATTTTGTACAATTTTATACACTGTCTCGTTGGTTTCTAATGGAATGACACAAGGAAAAACTTATTTATTACATAAATGTTACAATAGTTAGACGTAAAATAAAAATAGTTGATAAAAATTTAAACTTAAAAGTAGAAAGATGAGGAAAACTCTTATTAAAAATAAAACCTCTTGAAAATAAACAAAAATATTTCCTTCTATTTTTCCAAAACTAGTCATGAGTGACTAAAATTTACCAATCAAAATTAGTTTATTGCTTATTCAGATTCTAAAATCTGGTGAATAAATAATACTTCTACCAAACGTAACATAAATATTGTTTTGATTCAATTTTCACAATCAGTAACATAGTTATTGATAAACATCATTTCAAGTTAACATATACACAGATAATTATATTTATTCAATATAAGAATAAATTGATATATTTCTTTCTTTAATGTATACAACTGAATAAAAATAAAGTTTCGTGTATACATTTAAATTATAATCAAAGTTTCATGTATATAATTGCACCAAATTCCACTTTAGACTAAAGTTCATGTATAATTTTGATATTTATCTCTTAAATTTATTAAAAAAGTTTAAAATTTGTTTTTTAATTTAATTATAAAATAAAATACATTAATCTAAAGAAAAATTGATTTAAATTATTACAATTTAATGATACGCATCAATGTAGGTAAATATTGGCTGAAATCGATTTAGGTGCATTGAAACAACTAATATACACAAAAATATTTAACCAAAATAAAATTTAAATTACTTTGATATTAATTTAGAATTAAAATGACACATATGGATGGATAGGACCAATATTGTAGTGACAATCATGATGAAGACGGGTTTAGGGGAGCTGAAAGGGGATCCAGCCCCCTAAATTTCTTAAATCTTATTTTAATATTATAATTAATGTGTAAAAATATGATAATTTGTGTTTGCCCCTCCCCAAGTTTTCTAAAGAAATTTAGTTTGATTTCTTTTATATAATTTATAATTTTTATATTAAATTTGATAAATTAATATAAACTAGTATCTTAATATTAATTTGATAAAAAGATATTTGATAACACTTTTAATTTAATTTGATAAATTAATATAAGGTAGTGTTTAAATATTAAATTGGTAAGAAAATAATGTTAATTTGATAAGAAAAACTTAAATAATTGTAATATTTAATATATTTTACTTTTTTAAAATGTGAATTTGGGTGATCAAAATTAACTTAGATTTTGAAAGCAGTTTGTTCAAGTAAGCTAGACCAATAAAAAGGTATTACTTTATATAAACATCCAGCCCTTATAAACATTCATGGCTTCGCCGTTGCTTTTGAGGATTGAAGTTGATGTATTAAGCACTATGATTTATGGATTACGAGACTTATATTCATTGGCAATGTTTGATATGGAGTTTCTTATGTGTTCATGCCGTATACATATACATATACATAATAGAAACAGGATACATGAGCTCTGAATGCGTGAAATGTACCCTTCAAAAACGGATTAGGCAATAGGGGGGGTAGTATTTGAGTTTAATAAAAAGACTCAGAACCCGGTGCTGCTTCATGCCTGAGCAAAACTAAACATCAACTCAGCACAAAAACATATGAATATTGCTGCTGCTGGTTTTGACCATAACCCTGGATCTCTCTGAACAATGCTGCTGAGTTCCTCATGTTTATGTTTTCATCCTTCCAAATATGACTCCTCAAATACCCAACACAATGTAATATACTATTGTTATGGGCAGAGAAACTATCATTCCAAATATCACCCTGCACATACAAACACAGATATTAGTACAATTTAGATTACAGTCCTGTATGTATTTGCGGTATATATATATATATAGATAAACTGCATTTGGTATTTTGTGGTGTAACTCACGCAGTGCTCAATACATCAGGATGCAGATTATACTCCCTAGAAAAAACGAAAGGGACAATTCCTTGAGGCAATGCTGCTTGTACAATAGACAACTTTAAGGTAGTGCCTTTGAGGCCAACTGCGATGGATGCTATCGCCATTACTGCCGGTCCTGCTATAAACCTAGCTACCATCCCATATAAAGCCAGCTTCTTTCCACAGGCAATGATCCTTGGTTGCAAAGCCATGAATAATCCTTATACAATTAACAAATTTTAGCTTAATTCTTATTCAACTTTTTGATTAATGGGGTTATCCTAAGAAAAAAGAAAAAATAAAAAGATGTTACCAAGGCTAAACATTGCCATCCCAAGACCTGCACTTGACAATATCGTGACTGAATTTTCCATTATTTGGGGCTTCTTTATGTCCCATCTGTAGACAAAAGCAATTGACCAGTTAATAAGGCTGGAATAGGGTGAACATCTACACTATATTACTCTGACTCCTTGTTTTCTTTGAGGTGTTCGTATCCAATACATCGTATTTAGAGATTTAAAATATTGAATATAACCGTGTTGGACACATAGGGTACCCGACACTCATCCCGAGTCTGAGCAACATAGCATTTAGAAAGTGAGTAAGTGAGGTCTAAAAGAACCTGCAAGAGACTAAAGCCCAGCTAAGACCCAGCAAACTTGAGTAAGAGTTAGGGTTCCTCACAAGCTTGAGCCAGACTTTTCTCAATATTTTGAGGAGCATTGATGGAGAAAAAGAAGAGGGAATGCTAGCATTTTCGACATTCTCTTGCTTCACACTCTCAACCCCCTTTGCAGTACTACTGCTTTCTTCTCTTTGACCAGCTTGCACTGACTGCTTCTCACAGGTAGTACTTGTCCCATCTAAGATATCATTCATACATCAGAACAATTCATGCGAAATGTGGAAGAAAAATATATGGATTAAAATTTCGAAATTTGTAGTGTTAGCTGTTAAGACTTGCCAGTTGAAATGCAACATCCACATCTCCAAATGAATAAATGGAGCTCTTTACCCTCACCCTCCATCGATGCTGCTACCATAGGCCTGAATCGCTGAGATTGATCTGGTGCAATCTTGTTTGCATTTTGAGCCGTCTGCTGCTGCTGCTGCTGGTTAGATGATGTTGTGGCAATAACATTAATGACTTCATCTTCACTGCAACAGTTCTTAGAACTAACACTACTTTCCTTGAACTTGCTCAAGACTTCAGTTCTTGTTTCTCTATATTCAAACAAAAACAGTAATAGGGTATACCAGATTATGCATTGCAGCACCACAACTTGAATCATTAGGTATTCCTTGTCATCCCCATACATGGATTTCAGTAGGGGAATCCCCATGACAAGAGTGTTTGGGAGTGTGGAAAGTGAGAAAACTGTGATAGACCAGTCCAGGCCGCCTCTCTTTGTGAAATTGGCCCAACAAAGCAAAGCAAACAATATCAGGACTTTTGAGACTCCATCAGCGGCAAGGAAAAGGAGGTCCATTTTGTAAGGATTTATCCTCGAAACGAACTCGAAGGAGAGGAGCGGAACGGCGAAGATGGCGACGAATCTGTTGATGCCGGCACATTGTTCGGGGGTGAATACTTTCCACCATTTCACTGAACCATAAGCCAAGAACATGGTGACATAAAGAGGAACAACTGCAGTCAGAACACTGTACAGATCCTTGATGCCAATCATCGTTTTCCTCTTCAATACACTTGTTTTCCCTTGGCTGCCTTCTAGTGTATTATAGACTGCAGTTCTTGAAGAATGAATAGCTTCTTGGATTGATACAGCAACCAGGTTTATTTGAGATACTTTTAGACTTAAAAAGGGTTTATTTTACCACAATTTGTTGGTTTAACAAGCATCTTCAGATGTGATATGTTGAAGCACAAGAGATATCTTGGATTGAGTTCTTTTTTTCGTGTATGGCAAGACTTTTGGTTTTATATCACTAAAGACAAACTCAATTTATCAATTCACTCACAAAGTTCTATTTTTACTTGACGACCAGCTGGGACCAGACAACCGGGGTGAATGAATGACAAATTTTTTGTACAAAAAAAAAAAAAAAGAAAAGAAAAGGAAAACGAGAATATAATTTTCATCTCATAAAACATTAACTAAGTTCTAATTCTGCTTCCAGCCCATATACTCTGCATTTTTTATGAATTAATCCTTTTACTTTTAATTTCATAAATTCAGTCCCTATTTTCTTTTGCTTTAACAATTTAAATCTAATTGATAACATCATCAAAAGATTTCAATTAAATTGGATTTTGTGGCAATTTTAAACTTTAAAAAAACAGTCATCTGACCGATATAAAATTACATATAGAAGTCATGTAAAACAAGCAAAAAAAACTTGAAGTATCGACTTTCACTTTGTTTATTGCTATAGGACCTTTAAAACTGTGGACTCAAAACCAAAAACTTTACAATCCCAAATTCAACATTTGTATTTACTTATTTGATCTTTCAATAGTGTAATATTAATATGTAAGCAACAATTTTTATTTTAGAAATGCCGCCTAATCTAATTTAATAAAAATCTTTTTAATAATGTCATCAATTAGATTTCTATTATTAAATAAAATAGTGGACGGATTAATTCCTAGGATTAAAAGTAACACTAAATTTATCCATAAATATTGGGTGTGGTGGTAGGGTACATTACACTCCCAAAAAGAGAATATATGTTCGAACTTTGTAAATGACATTATTGAGATATGCAACCACGAGCCGTAAGTATGAATCATAAAACAAGCGTGAAGAATAAAAAAAATAATACTAAATTGCACATGTTGGAAGAATACAGAAAGATACAATAAATCATTAATTAAATAGATAGCAATTTGAGAATGCCACACATGGTTATGTTTATTGATAGTTGAAATTGTCACAAATCTATTAATGGGATTATCTTGAAAGGTTTACATTATAATATCGAGTAGAATGCAGTAAAATGGCTTTTATCATGCATGGTTTTTGTATTATTTAGTCAATTTGTTTCATTTTTGCATCAGGTATGGATCCTGAGTTTCAAGCGTTGTAGATTCTAGTTAAAGAAGATGAACAAATTGTCTGCTGGAGGAAATTTATAAGAATGATATTGATCATAATCTATGTTTAGTTCGGCATTTTTAGGAGAACGAATTATCACTTTTTGCAATGGAGAACAACGGAGAGAACCCTTCTCAACATATGGAGATCGATTCAAAGGATGAATATCTAATTATTGGGGGAAAATCTTTATCTCATTAAATTATAAATACGGTTGATCTGAAGAATATGATAAGTTGAGGTTCTGTTCTTTTAATAATTTTACTCCTCTAATACATCAATTGGCCAAAGGAGAGAATCAAAGGATATTGATTATAATCACATGGATTTCTATTCAAGTGCATGTTCTTTTACTAGGTTTTTCTTTAGAATCTATTTTAAGGAATCTAGGGAATGTTATAGATTCTTTTCTTCATCATGACACAACTATGAATCGAGATAGGTGGAATAAATATATGTGTGTGACAAGGTTCATTTGGACATCTGTGAAAAATAAAACGTCGATAATGACAATGTATCACAAAAAAAAGAGAAAGAAAAATAAAAAACACATAGATTTTTACGTGAAAACCCTTTTAGAAAAAAAACCACTGGCAGAGGAGAAGATAATTCACTATGTTGAAATTCGAATGATTACAAGAAGAGTAGACTATGTCTATTTATAGACTTGTAAAATCATATTCTAATAGAATGAGTGTAGTGAGGTTGAAACATCTTATTCTAATCAATATTAAATAGATGAAGTGTAATAAAGTTGAAAAACCTTATTCTAAAATAAAATACAAGAAGTGTAGTTCTATATGGATTTTACTTTTATTTTACTTTACCACTGTATTTTATTTTAATAAGGATTCGGGTCACTTAATTCTAACAATCTCCACCTTGACACGAATTCTCAATTAACAAGTTCTTCATCGCAAACTCTCAACGAACAAGTTCTCTACCTCTTCTATAAAACCCCTTAAGGGTTTAATTTCAACAATGAACGTCAACCAAGTCTAAGCAATGCTCAAACTTGGTTATGGGAAGTGACTTAGTCATCATATCTGTAGGATTTTCATGAGTACTAATTTTGCTCACAACAATATCACGAACAAAATGATACCGAACTTCAATATGCTTTGTTCTCTCATGAAACATTTTATCTTTTGTAAGAAAGATGACACTCTGACTGTCACAAAATACTGTACTGATTTGAAGGTCTTCATTGAGTTCATTAAAAAGTCCTTTCAACCAAATGGCTTCTTTACAAGCCTCAATAATCGCCATGTACTCAACTTCAGTGGTAGACCAAGTGATTGTAGTTTGCAAAGAGGTTTTCCAACTGATTGCACAACCTCCGACTGTAAAGACATAACCTGTGAGAGATCTTCTTCTATCGAGGTCTCTAGCAGAATCAGCATCAACATACCCAATGACTCCATCTCTAGTTCTTCCAAAATGTAAGAAAACATCAGTAGTACCTCGTAAGTATCTTAAAATCCACTGAACTGCTTTCCAGTGTTCTTTACCGGGATTCGCCATGTATCTACTAACTGCACTAACTGTATATGATAAATTTGGACATGAACAAACCATAGCATACATGAGAGATCCCACTGCACTAGAATATGGAAATGTGACGTGTACTCAATCTCATCATTTAATTTTGAAGACAAAGCTGATGAAACTCTAAAATGGGCTACTAAAGAAGTACTAATAGGTTTAGCACTCTGCATATTGAACTTGCAAAGAACTTTCTCAATGTACCCCTTCTGACTTAGGTACAATTTGCTTGATTTTCTATCTCTGAGAATCTCTTTACCAAATGTCTTTTTTGTTGGTCCCAAATCTTTCATCTCAAATTCTTGACATCACTCATACATGAAACTCTTTCCTACTTTTACTACGACTAGAGCATCTTAAGAACATCAAAACACTTAGTGCCTATAAATTAAGCTTTTTTCATTAAAATTTTATAATCTTTTAAAATGAGAAAACTTTCTCAAATTTCTTCATCAATCACTTCTTTCTCTTATTGTCAAATTTCTATAGAAACAAGAACTCAAAACTTAGCTCTTGGGATTTAAGGTAAGACTCTATTTCTCTATGGGGTTAAGACAATTAAAAATAGTTAATATAGTCCGCAACAAATGAAACTAGGTTCGTCTAAAGACTTGTATGTGCGAACCTAGGTTCACTTGAGTTTATTTATGAGTTTTAATGTGTTGTTAGTAACTTGTGTATGTTTGTAAACTTGCGAACCTAGCAGAACCCTCTACAAGCAAAGGCAAGGGAAAGGCGAAACTTGTTTAAAGCTTTCAACAAACTGGTAAGTGTCCAGGGATCGCCACTTGTATGTGCAAACCATAATGCTAATAAGAAGATTAGGGCTTTATCCTAAGTTCCGAGAGTAAGTCTTTTCTAAACTCTTTTTTGTGATTGTGTTAATTATGTGTTTTTATGAACTGTGATATCCGAGCTCTGTATTGCGAGCTAGTTATGAACAGTATTGTACGAGCTCCTCATGAATTGCGAGCTCTATGTTTAAGTAAATGTTTAACATTATAATCTTTGGTAATTGTTGGATATAATGGCATGACATAAGATTGTGAATACTAACCCTTATGTTTTATGATTTGGGCGAGAGGCCTAGGGACAGGTCAGGAGAAATAAAGGAATGTCGAGCCAAGCTCCATTTAATGGGATATGTTGGTGTGATGGAGAGTGTTAGCTTAATACTACACTTATGGGATATGTTAACACTCTTTGGGTCAAAGTGAAGAGTCATAAGGAGATCCGCTTATCCAACAGAAAAGAACATGTGAATAAAATTGTGTTTTCCAAAATATTATGTTTTACTATTTAAATTTAACTAACAATAGGTAGCTGTGAAGCAGGCTTTGCATAGTTATGGCAAACCTCGTTCGCAATTTAGTGATCTGGTTTAATCTTTTGTTTAACTTATATTTTGTGTGTGCTATGTGGTTTTTCTATTCACTAGGCTCACAAGAGCTCACATACTTTTTACTAAACATTGCAGACAACTAGATTGCACGGTGAGTAATAGTGAAGTGAGTGATCCAGGTAAGGCATAAACACTGAATAGGTGGTTCAATCGAACTCTGGACTCAATGGCAATATGGGGCTCCGCTTGGGAATAGTAATACCTTTCTCTCTATTGACTTCATTGTTTGTTCTAGGACTTAATTTTTTTTATTTTTTAATACTTTATTATTTTTTTAATACCTTTTGCAAACCCATAAACTATTTTATAAATACCTAAATGTTAAGAATGACAATTTCTTATATGTATGAATATATTTTGAGACTGTGTTTGATGTTTTCTTAATTTATGTGTTCCTATTTAAATATTTAATTTCTAGCAAAGTGTCTACTATAAACAAAAGCATGAAATAATCAAAACTAACTAACTTATATAGAGTTATCCAAAATTGTCGCAATGTGGCAAGGTTGTTGAACTATGCAAAGTGCGAACCCTAACGATTGGCAAATTGCTACCTGCGAACCCTTAATAACTTGCAATATGCGAAACATGAGAGACCCTATCAAACGTGTAACACCCCTAACCCGTATCCATCACTAAAATAAGGTTACGAAATATTACCTGACAATATAACATTTATCAAATATTCAGTACCGCATATGAATGATTCATACACACAAAGTCCCTTAAATAGGTCTACGAAACCTTAAAACATGTTAAAAATGGTTTGGGACTTAATCGATCACATATAAGAATTTTCAAACACTTAGAAAAATTTCATGAAATCATAGGTCACACGCCCGTGTGAACAGGTAGTGTGCCTAACATGACCACCAAACACACCCGTGGCACAGGCCATGTGAAAACAGGGCATACATACTGACTTGTACCTCATGGCTTAAGACACGCCCTTGTGCCATGGTCGTGGGAAAACTACGTCACACGGCCGACCACACGCCCGCGTGTCTATCCCGTGTGTGCTTTGAAATGGCCACACATACCCGTGTGCTAGGCCATGTGCCATTTAATGGGGTATACTGACTTATGTCACACGGTCAGTCACATGCCCGTGTGTGAGTCCTTGTGACACACACGGCCAGTAGACACGCCCGTGTGTCTAGGTCGTGTCAAACCTGCAGGGTATACTGACTTAATTTGTACGGCTACCCTAAGGGACACACAGCTATGTAACATGACTGGGTGTCGCACAGGGCTGAAACACACGCCCTGTCTCTGCTTGTATGGACAAAAATAGGCCCTTTGTAAAGTAAATTTGCCACCCTATCCACAAGCATACAAATCAACCTAAAATAGCACCATTTCATTACATTTTTAGGCAACCAAAAACATGCCAAATCAATCATATATCAAGCTATATATATATATATATATATATATATATATATATATCATCAACCAATTCAAATACTAAATTCCATATAAAAATATACTAAATCCATATACCAAAACTTTCAAACATTGATAACTAACCAAATCAACATCCATTTAACTACAACAAACATACCAAAACAAGCTAACATATAAAGCATTATATGCATCACATATATCACTTATCACATACAAAACTTAAGCCAACTTAAATGGCTAAAAACATACTGACATTTTACATCATTAACAAGCCAAATCATATGGCTAACATCATAGCTCAAAACATACCAAAATGACTCTAACCTATACATGCCATATACCATATATACAAGCTTCAAAAGTACCAACAAATGATCGATAGTGTGACGACATTTCTTGACGATCACCGAGTCCAAGCTAGCTTTGATTATCTATACAACATAAACAAAAAACACATAGTAAGCTTTATAGCTTAGTAAGATAATATTTAAGCAATTTAATTCGTCAAATAATATAATTCAACCATTTGCACATTACTAAATTATCTTTACATTAATACAAACCTTATTCATGTCTCAAACATTATTAAATACCATTTCATTAAACTTTCTCAATGTAGTACTTGAATAACCTCTTTCTCAACCACGCCATTCATTTATCCGTTGAACCATTTGGGATAGAAATCGTATACTCAAAAATCACAATCGATAAGTACCTATACCATGGCCCGTAGGCAAATCAAGGTAACTTATCTTGGAGTACCTATACCATGGCCCGTAGCCAAATCAAGGTAGCTCCTCTCAAAATACCTATATCATGGCCCGTAGCAGAATCAAGGTATTATTCGCACCCGAAGTGCCGATATCATGGCCTGAAGCCAATGTATTAACTTAATGACAATACATTATCATCACCACTGTATTTAAGGTTTAACTGGGAAATTTTGCTTGTCGATTTCATTGTTGAACACTTCCGTATAGTCGTATTCACAATTCAAACATTATCCACAATCTCATAAACATATTTTATGCAATAACAAAGCATATAACATTCATTTATAATGAAATTAACATCTATGAACTTGCCTCGGTCGTAGAAACAACAAAACTAGCTGATTAATCGAGTACTTTGTTCTTTCCTCGATCTAAGTCTAAGTTCCTCTTTTCTTGATCTTAATCAAGAAAATTACTTTTTGAAAGCCTAAACACATTCAAACTTCTTCTTTTTCGTCAAATTTAGTGCAAAAAGGATGACAATGGACAAATTTTCATGTTTGTTTTATTTTAATTAAACTTAAATCACAAATTACTATTATAACATTAATGAATAAACATTAAAAACTTATAATGGATGTCCATAAATGTCCATGATCACAATAAATGGTCTAATTACAACATAAGGACCTTTCATTTAATAAGTCATAGCAATTTGACACCTTTAACATATAGAATGCAACTTTTGCATTTTACGTGATTAAGTCCTTTAGCCAAATTAACCATTTAAACGATAAAATTATCACACGAAATTTTCACACATATATATCCACATGCTATAAACACCAAAAATAATATTAAAATAATTTTACGACTGCAGATTTGTGGTCCCTAAATCACTGTCCCTATTTAGCTAAAACTGGGTTGTTACAAAACGTGTTCACAGAATCTAAACATGTAAGGGTTATTTGCGAGACCCACCCAGTTTAAGAAGACTTGCACCATGAAAACTTATAATACATGAGCTATGCAAAGTTCGAACCTTGGTGCCTGACAGTTGAAATACTGTGTTCCATGGGGTATATTGTTTTGCATGACTTAAGGTTCGGATGTTCTTAATCATTTTTATCAAATATCCATGTCTTCAAGGAATGAGAAGTTAAGTCTTTACAAGTGATATAGGTTCGCAAATTACTACTACTGCATATCATAAAGCAAGCGAAGTAAGTTTGCGAGCTTGTGTTTTCTTAAATTTGAACATTTTTGTGCGGTGTGTTAGAGGTTCGGTTGGTGTTCGGCCGGAAAGTCATCTAGGTGGCTAACGTGGTGTTCCATAGCTCAAGTCTGACAATCGGATCGAGTATGGGGTTTACAAGTTACACATCATTGCCCAATTTCTTAGTTTTATCCATGGGCAAGCCCTTGGTATAGCCTCTACCTCTCTTCTTTCTACCTAATGCATTTAAAAAAAAAAAAAAAAACTAATCATAATACTTGGAAAATTTAACATACAACTATCTCAAAGTGACCAAAAATAGAACTTTGTCATTTACTTATCATCTCCTTAGGCATCCTCAACCTTGTATGTAGATCTACTCATTGTTGAACTAATGGTAATCTACAAATATAAATAGAAAGTTAAAAATGAAAATATACACAAAAATAACATATAAAAATAAGTCATGTTTCATTAAAAGAATAAAATATTACTAAATAATTATGCATCGCTATTTGTTTCAAACTCTTGTTCTTCCTGAAGTTCTTCATCATCAATAAAGTCTTCATCTGAGTCAACATTAATATCAATAACTAAATCTCTATAATCTCTTTAACAAGCCCATAAAATTGAACCTCTTTACCATAATGTGAACCGACCATAGTTACACATGAATTCTCTATACGAAATGAGTTATCCTTTGTTAAAGTGTGAAAATGAGCACATTAACTGTGCAACTACTCCATCTATGATAACATTGATTCAGGCCTTGAGATAGAGTATACAAAATTTTCATTTTATCAGTTTATTCAAAGGAGACTGCCGCCATCTTACTTATAAACCTGTAATAGCCCAAATTTGTCCGGGCCTGTGCAATGAAATAAATAAAATTTGTAAATTAAATAAATAAATGTCCTTGTTGAAATGTCCAAATTACAAATAAACAGGCCTAAAGGCCCAATAGCCTAAACTTGGTTACACTTGTAGCCCAACTGGTCTAAACCAGAATGCCCATTAAACCTATACCCGGTTACACTTAAAAAACCTTAGCCCATGTACTTGAACCTGACCCAAATCAGTAAAGCCCAATAAGGCCCAATTCTTAAGTCGAATCAGGAAACCCTGGGGTTTCCAGAAGCTTCGCGCCGCAAGCATCACACCCTTTCATCTTATGCCGTTCTAGTGGATTCTCATCAGCACCGTGATTTCAGCCCCGTATCATGCCGTAATCGACGAAAGGATCAACGCCAGCCCACTCCTCGCCGTGAGATCCTCGATGGTACCTGCAAAAATGGAAAGAACGACAGCAGAAAGAGAGAAGCAAAATATGGAAAGAAATCAAAGATTTCTTTCCCGAATTGTAATGATTTACAAAGGGCTATAAAAGCCTTTCTTTTTTAATCTGTAAGGACACAAAAAAAAAAAGGGAAAAACAGATACACAGATATATTCAAAGAGGTACAAGCAGTTTTTTAAAAGGTGATTTAATTTTATACTTTGTTCTTTATTGTTCAACATATATACGAGTTGTTTTTGCAAAAAAAAATTGTTGATGTTTAAAAGGGAGAAGGGATTACCTGCGATTCGCCAAGAAAAACGAAGGCTTTTAGCCTTCCAACCGCCATGTATGTATGATGCAGCACGGAGGCGTGTCTTGTGGCGTCTGGCGTCTTGACCTAGTGGTCGGAGGTCGAGCCGAGGGGCTCCTCTCTTCTCCTCTTTCAGAGGATTTTGAAGTTTTTTTTTTTAAAAAAACTGATTGAAAATTGAATTATGGGCAAAATTTTGACATATATAGCATTACAAAAATGACGTTGTTTTTCTTAGTTCAATAAGCTTCAAAATGGCGTCGTTCCAAAGCTAGGATCCGCGCGTTGACCCGAGATCTGGGTAGGATCCGCGCATTTTTGTTTAAAGGGCAAATTACCTGATTTATCCTTTCGCATTTTTTAAATTTACAATTCCATTTTATTTTTATTTTAAATTGACCCCAATCTTTTATGATTAATTCAATCTAGTCCTAATGGCTATTAAAGCCTATTTTGGGAACAACGTCGTTTTCTTGGATTAGGGCTAACGCACATTTCAATTAGGCCCAAAATTTTTCATTTATTTGTAATTAACCCTAAATTTTTTTTAAATTAAATTAAATTTTAATCTCCTTTTTATATAAATTCAATTTATTTTTAAATACTATATATTTTTATAAACATTAGTTATATATAAAAGTACATATAGTATTTATATTTGTATATTATTTATTATATTATTATACATTATTATATATTATATTACATACATTTTACTATATATATATATATTATTTTATATATTATCTATCATATTGTTTATATCATTATATATTTTGTTTATAAATTTTATTATAAGTTACATATTTTACCATATATTATTCCTTACATTACTTTTATTTTATTATAAAATATACATTATTTTATTACTCATTAATTACATATGTTTTTAAATTTTATATGGGTAATATCAATATTTAGCACATTATTTTAATATATTAAGTTATTATATCCTATAATATGATTTATATATATATTAATCATTTTTTAAAAAAAGTTCTCCTTTATCATTCTTATATTATTCTAAAATTTTTAAATATCTTTATTTTTATTTTATTTGATTTATATTTTATATGTTTATAATTTGCTTATTTATTTTTGTTTTTTATTTTTAGTATTGTTTTAGTAGGTTAAATTTTTATAGATTAGTTGTTATTTTATGTTATTACATATTCGCATGAAAATTAATTATTTATGTTGATTTAAGTTACATTTGCATGAAATATTATTGTATATATATATTGCAATTTATATTGTTGTATTCATTATACTCAACGTTGTATTTTGCATGTAACGATAATGCATGTATATTTATATTATCTATGATCATATATGCATAAAATGATAACGTATATTGTGTAATTTATGCTTTTATTCATCATTTTTTTATATATTATATTTGCATGGAATGTTAAAGTAGGTATCATATAGGATAATTTATTTAATATTGATCCTTTGCAATATGTTAAATGCATTATCACTTTAAAAAACTTTATATTTCATTCGATCCAAAAAGAATTTAAAAAATGAGGCAATATTTTTTGGTAGTTAGAAATTCGGGAAGTAGTGCCCTAATATACTGGGTTGCGATTTCTCGTTTGTCTAAATGCCTAAAATATCCTTCTAAATAAGTTTTGAAAATCACAAGATGATTTTTGTTACGAAAGTTTAAGAATATCGTGTCCAATCATGTTGGATGTGATATTTATATTCTTTTAAAGCGAAGGAATCTTGATTCTTTTTAACTTAAATTATTATGGTTTTAAAAGAGATCTTATTTCTAATTTCTTTTAAACTTTTGACATTAAGGAAAAATTATTCAATTTGGTACCAATTTTGGGCGTTGCGAGTGTGCTAACCCTTCCTCGTACGTAACCAACTCCCGAACCTATTTTCTTATAATTTCGTAGACCAAAATATTTTATAAGGTGATCCAATCACACCTAAAAAGGTTGGTGGCGACTCCTGTTTTCAAAATACCCGCCCTTTTTAAAAAAAAGGTTTTGACAGCTTGGCGACTCCACTGGGGATAAATAAGAGAGTCAAGCCAAGAAATTGATTATTTTCTGTCTTAATGTCGGAAGTTTGGAAAATTTTACATATATTGATCATTTTACATATGTTTGCTGCATATGTTTGTTATCTTGTTTCCGTGAACATTGCATTTGCATGACCGCTGTGGTCGCACCCTTAAGTGGGAGTGAAAAGCTATGCTTTCGTGAGGTTTTTACCTCCGTATGAGCTAGTGGATTACTTCCGGGATACATCTGTACCTATGTCTTCGTGAGATTTTCATCTCCGTGTGGCCATAGGGAAATATGTTCCCCTGAACCGAACTTGATCCATATGAGCCCATAATGGGTGAGAACCGAGGAATCTGCTGGTTCAGGTACCCTTGCTTTAGAACTGAAACGCATATAGTAAACTTTAAGTGCTTACCCAAGGGAGTAGAGTGATAACCTTTAGTAAGGTATTCTTATAAGTGCTTGTTTGTTATACTTTTATATGATACTGACTTACTTTATTTTGCTATCATTGCATGTCACTCAACATTTAAAGGTGCCGATTCACGGTTCGATTTCTAGATTAGAAAGTTTTGTAATGAGGAACGAATATCTTGATAAAGTGGAGGACAACGCTTCTGTCTGTGCATGGTCAGAGAAAACCCAGTTAGCGAAAGGGGATAGTGTCATTGAGGGGTACACGTTAGAGTTATGGGACTTCACTCGTATCAGTTCGACACAGAATGAGTTTCAGGAGTTAAAGGACATTTGGACTCAATGGGATGACGAGGCTAAGCAGCTGGTCTACTAGAATTATGGAGATCTTCCTTTTTACTAGACATCAAGGTGGATAAGCATTTGTTTCGAGCTATGGCACAATTCTAGAACCCTGTTTATAGTTGTTTTATATTTGGGGAGGTAGACTTAGTACCTACTTTGGAGGAGTATACGACCTTGCTTCGCTGTCCAAAAATTCAAGGTAACAAAGCTTATGTTAGGGCTGCTAATCTCTCTACTTTCGTGAAGAAATTAATGATGATCACAAGGGTGAGTGAACAGTGGGCCGTAGCTCGAATCCAACAGAAGGGGATAGTAAATGCATTCTATGGGAAAGTTTAAGGGATTTGATATTGACACACCCAGATGTGATGAAGAGAGTTGATGTTTTGGCCTTAAGTATTTATGGTTGGTTGATTTTCCCTAAAGCTATTGGGCACATAGACGAAGCAGTTGCAGATTTATTTGATCGACTTAGTAAACAGAACACGCCTATGCCTGTAATCCTAGCCGAGACGTTTAGATCTTCGAGTGCGTGTCGGGGAGCTGGTAAAGGTTGATTCATTAGATGTCCACAGCTGTTGTTAGTGTGGTTCCACAGTCACTTTTGGAAAATTGATAGGGTTCCTTGCCAAGTGTTCTTTGAGGATTATTCTCCTTTAAGGGAAGCAGCAGTTACGCATAGGAGGGACGACATCACAGAGGAAAGGTGGATAGAAATACTTCAGAATCTTTGAGAGGAAGATGTTATGTGGAAAGCCCCTTGGATGACTCCTAGCGAAATCCTTTATCGTTGTGGGAACTTTGATTGGGTACCTCTTCCTGGAATTTGAGGGGTTGTTGGTTATGCACCATTACTTGTCCTAAGGTAATACAAGGCAGAGCAGTTTATACCAGCAACACAAGGGCTAGCTCAGAGTGAAAGAAATGCAAGAGCAGTTATAGGAATAATTGGCAAAAATTCAACAGGAGATGAAAGATTAAATGTTGGAGGCCTAAAGGAATATGATGGCTGAAATGGCTCAGCTACTGAAAGGGGCAACAGATAAAGGAAAGGCCCCTATGACTATCACTAAAGAGGATAATGAGGACCATCCTCTGGGTTTT